>NC_056750.1:184094230-184114230 GCF_019279795.1 Protopterus annectens | reverse complement strand
TTCCCAGCAGACAGTCTCCCTCATGTACAAACCATTACATAATATGTCTTCATATCCATCATAAATTGGATAAATTGGTTATCTGACAATCAAATTTTCTCAACCGCCCCTCCAAAAAAAAAAATTATTCTTTCCTATGTCCGTGATGCCTAACAAAGACAACTTCAAATTTTCATTATTGAATAGCATCATTATAGAGATCATTTGTCATACCAACTACTAGCCATACTAATTGATGACCAACTTAAATTTCACTTACATATTCAAAATTTCAAAAGAAAACACACCAAAAAGTTGGAATGCTTTACAGAGCAAAGACATTTCTCACTAACCCTTCCAGGGCTACACTTGCTAGCATATATTTCTGTCCTTCCTTACTCTATGCATCTCCCATTTCTAGCCAACCTACAGGCCAATCTAATATCAAAACTAGAAGTATTTTATATTAACGTTACTAAGTTTGCAGCAAGTCAGCCAACCAGTTCCCGTCAATGCAGTGAACTCAAATCTTTAAACTTCCTTTTGTTACCTCTCAATATACCCAACTTCTCAAGACACACAAAATGATATTCATCTCCTTAGCTTACTCTGCTGTTAGCTGTACTGTTAATCACGACCTACCTAACCACCCCTTCTTACCCTCAAAAAACAGATCCTTACAATTTATTAACACAAAAGTAATATCTATGTAACAACCAGGAAAACAAGCCAGGAAAAACAACAGCCAAAATCCACCAAGAACAGTTTATTGTAAAACTCTCTGACGTCTCGGCCACAGCCTTCAAGGAGTATAAATCATAAAAAACACAGGCAAATATATACTCAAACAAAGATACCAATTATACAATTAGCTAATAAACATTAACAATCAATTAAGCAGCACTTTCCAATTAAAATCTTCATTCAAACCAAACGGAGACATTGTTTTAAACTTTAGAATATACACAGCTTCTTTGTATAATAAAAGTGATTTAATATTCACATTGTGGTATTCAGAAACACAAACTTGTTCTAAGACAGTACCTTGTAAGTACCTACTATTCCCATTATGAGATTTTAAAAAATGCATAGCTACAGGGCTTTCTTCCCTTCCATTATCAATGTCCCTAATATGTTCCAACAGCCTCACTTTAAAGGCTCTCTTGGTTTCACCGATGTAAAATTTTTTACATGGACACTGTAATGCATATATAACACCCACTGAATTACAATGAAAAAAATATTTAGTATTGAATTTGATATTATTAATATATGAAAAACATGGTACAATAAAATTACATGCCTTACATTTCCCACAAGGGTGAGTCCCTTGTTTAGCAATACTGTGATAAATAACATGTAATGGTACATTAAACTTACTTTTAACTAAAAAATCTTTTATATTTTTGCCCCTACGATATGAGAATTTAAGTTCTAAATTTAACCATGTCTGAACACTGCCTAGTGAGCATAAATAGTTCCAAAATTGTGTGACAATTCTAATAAATTCCATAGTAAAGCAGCCAAATGTGGTTACAAAATATATAGTCTCTCTATTCCCCTGTGTCCTACCATATATATTAGTATGATTATTAAAAATAAAACAAGACTGATTATTAGTTTGTTTTTTACCACCATTTAAACGCTTATAACTATCCTCTAATATCCCCTACATGAGAAGGATTCTAACATTGAGCATAGTTCTTTATTAAACATCTGGGGTTCATTACATAATCTGTAGATTCTCAGCATTTCACCATATGGTAAAGCCTAAAAGTAATATCTGACTGGTATCCAGCACTCCCTCGTTTAAACATTCACAAAAACATTTTCTCATCCAGTCCTGGCTCTCTTCTAGCATCACACCAGGCTGAAACATTATCCTTTCTATTCTTCTGGTCATTTTCTTCTATTTCTCTTCCTCTGTTAGTCATCCTCTCTTCTCCTCTCATCTTCCTATCACTATACCCAACTTGTATACTGTCTACTATCCCTTCTATCTCTTTTAGGTAATGACTCATCTGCAAAGCCTAATCTTTGCTCTGCTCTGTAAACAAGCAAACTCTCAAATTGTAAAAGTTTTAGAAATATAATAATGTTAACCAACTAGTTACATAAGACAGTAAATACTTATAAATATAAATATTGCACTGTTGCTTCTTCTGCCAACTCATCTGCATTGTGTAAATTCATAGGTTCATAAATTCATACATTGTTACTAGGCTAATGGCCCAGGTAGTCTTTCTAAACACAGCTAAGTTTTCCTGAAAGAATAATGATGTCCAGTATCCAATAGGACATTGAGGGGCAGGCATTTATAAGCTACATCTGTCCATAAGGGATGTGGGTGCCATACCCAGTGTAAACTTCCTATTCCCCATCCACTAGTCTAAACAACATCATCATCAGCTCCCATTTTCTCCTTTTCGCCATGGGGTCGGGGTATCATGTTAACTGTTGCCATCTCTCTCGATTCAGTGCCACACTCCTGCCTTATTTAACACTCATGCCTGACTGTCACAGATCTTCTTTCACACAATCGATCCACCTCTTTGCAGTTCATACTTGTTTCCTCTTACCTTCTTCCTGTCTGTCCCAAATCTTCTTCACCAGATTGTCTTCTGTCTTTCTGCACGTGTCCAAACCACTGTAATCTGTTCTCTTTGATCTTCTCTGAAAGTGGAGCTACTTTGACTTCTGCTCTTATGTCCTGATTCATTCATCTGTCCCACAGTGTGGATCCTACCACCCTTCTCAGGCACTTCATTTCCATCATATCTAGCTTCTTCATCTGCTCTGCCTTTACTGACCATGTTTCTGTACCATATAGTAGGACTGGTCACACCACTGCCTTGTACACCTTACTTTTCAGCTTCTTTGGCATTCTTCTGTCATATATTACACATGAGAATCTATGCCAGTTAGCTGCAGCTACTCTGTTTCTAGCCTTGACCGCTTCATTCAGCTCAACCACCCCTCACAGATACTTGAAGCTATTTACTTGTTCCACTATATTCCCTTCTATCTGAATTCTCAGCTTCTTCAGATTTCCCCAGTTTGGTGCTATTACCACTGTCTTCTCTTTACTTAGTTTCATCCCATGTGCCTTCAGTTTTGCATTCCATTCCCTTATCCTTTGCTGAAGGTCTTCCTCAGAGTCTGCCTGTAATGCCACATCATCTGCATACAGTAACTTTGTTGATCTGTCCTCTCCACCCTGTTTGCTAATGTAATCCATCACCAGTATGAGCAGCAGTGGGCTCAGAGCTGAACTCTGGTGTACATTCACTCCCACTGGGAACCCCTGTGTGAGGCCGAACACTATTCGTACTTGAGTCACTGGGTCCTTGTACATAGCCTGCACTAATTCTACCAATGTTTCTGGAACTTCGAACCACAGCACTATTGCCCAGATGAGGTCACAGCAGATATGATAAAGATACTGGGTGAGACAGGGGAGAAATGGGTCCTTAGGGTACTCATAAGAGCATTAGACTAAGTTGTGCTTAAACTGGGTAATAGACAAATTCAGCTTCACATGATGGGAAGCTTGTTCCATAGAAGGTGCGGTCTCTGGGACACATATCTGTCTCTTCAGTATGTTCTGTTTAAGTTCCAGACACAATTCAGGCCCCTAGACTTTATATTTCTGGTACTGTTTAATTTATACACCAATAGTCAATCCCTCCGTGGTTAAATCCGACCACAAACCAATCACCATGGAAATCCACATCTCACCCACACCCCCTGCAAAGGTAACCACCATGAACACCTTCTCCAAAGCTGACTTTGGACTCCTAAAAACAGAGGTGGCTAACTTCACAGTACCCATGTCAATGGAAAATAGATGCATGACTGTCGAATTATACACCAATGCACTGTATGGACACATACATAAATGTATGGAACTAGGCATACCCAACAGAACCAAGACTCTCTCCTCCAAAAAAAGGAAGCCAATCTGGTGGTCCCCTGCCATTAATAAACTCTACAACAGAAGGAAAAAAATGTTGCAGAAAAAGGTAAAGTCCCAAGACTGGAAAAACTCCCTTATTAGCCTCAACAAAAAGTTGAGATCCCCCATCAAAACCTCTAAAGCCAGCTATGAAGGCAGAATTGCAGCAGACACTATAAATAACCACAAAGCCTTTTACAGTCATATCAAGAATCTCCATTGCAATACCCGGGTTTGCTCTATGTTACTGCAGAATGGTACTTCCTATACTGAGCCAACAGATATTGCCAACAATGTGTGTATCAAGATCCCTGACCACTGGGTTAACTCTTAGGGCATATTATCAATTTGGTAATTAGTCAGGATCATTGACTTCACATAGTCATTAAGCATTTCTTAGCACTGAGTTTAAGACCATGGTTTTGGCATCATTTGTTAGTCAGAGATAGGACTACTTGAAGAATGCTAGTGTCTGCAGGTATTCAATGGTAATCCACAGTTTGCAATCATATGTAAATGTAATCAACTATAAACCTTTAGCATATGCTTCCATTTCAGAGAAAGAGATGCCAAAAAGGAGCAGGCCCAGTATCAAGCCCTGGGGACTCAGTGAGTGACTGGCCTCTTGGTGGAGGTGACCTCTCCAATTTTGACCTCCTGGGTCCTATCAGTGATCCAGATGGCTATGCAGTGGGTGATAAAAGGGTTTATACCTAAATTAGTGAGCTTGTTTATAATGCTTGTGTGGGGTATTATATCAAAAGCTTTGGTCAGGTCGAGGTAAGCTGTGAGTGCAGTCTTACCTTCATCCAATGTGTTGGTGACCCTCTCAAAAAAGTATGCCAGATTTAATAGGCATGACCTTCCTTTCACAAAGCCAAACTGTGATGGGTCAAGCATTTGCAGGTTGCCTATGTCCTGATTTATCATGCCTATAATTCTTTCCATGGCCTTATATATGTGGCTGGTAAGACTTATGGGCATGTAGTTACATGGATCAGTGGCTGGACCTCCTTTGTGCAGGGAATTGACTGTAACCATCTTCCATTCCTTGGGCACAAAACCTGACTGAAGGCTCCTGTTGAAAAGTGATTTAGGTGGACCAGAGAGGTCATATTTCATGCTGTTTATTAAACGTCCCAGAATGTTATCAGGACCTATCGATGCAGTGTGTTTGGCCATGAAAAATGCATTGATGACGTGTTCCCTAGTAATAGTTGAGGGGATTATAGTATGCAGTATTTCCTTTGGACTAATGGGGGGAGTAGGGGAATTTGAGTTGAACCTGTTGGCCAAAAGGTTTGCAGTGGCCTTTGGTTCAGTGTGGGATGATGCCATTTACAAAAAGTTCTGCACATTGTTGTGTATTTCCTCTGAGGTTACAGATATAGCTGTATAAAGTTTGTGTTTGTACTTTGCCTGAGAAGCTATTTTTTTCTTCAAATTTAGCCTTTGAAATATTAATTAAACCTTTTACTGCCTGATTAGATTGGTCAGGGGGGTTTAGTATGTGCAGCTTTAATCTTTCTATACATGGCCAAGATTTTTTTATTTTGTTGTGCAACCAATTGATATTATGATTCCACCAGAGTGACTTGTCTTTTGAATTTGTCTTATTCTTAACAGAAGTTGGCACAGCTCACTCTGTACAGCTATCAATCTGGCTGTACAGAGATTTTGCAAATAACACACCATATGTTATGATATTTACTGGGTTTGGGGGTGCTTGGAATTTTGGCAAGTTTTTGCTTAGTAGAGAGATGTTAGCTTTGGAATAGTTCCTAAAGGTGTTTGGTTTCACTGGATCCCCAAATTTTATTTTTATTTCAAATAATACTGCCTTATTTTAATTTCTGACATGCAAAGACATTACATTGGGTGAGGAGCATCACCCCCCATGTTCATGAGTACAAGGTTAAGTATGTTTGTACCCCTGGTAGGAGAATGGACCAACCCCTCCAGGATGCTGAACTTGTGCATTAGAAGGAGTGTAAGATTCCCAATCTATACAGGGGTAGTTGAGATCCCTCATGAATATTGTATTGGGTTGAACGGTGAGGAACCCTAGTACATTCAGATAGGGAGTATGGGTTTCCTGGGACATGGAGGGGGACCTATATGTTGCAGGGATATGGTACCACACCCTGTTTGTGGTGAGTTCCACATGTATGAGTTCCAGTGTGTCATACACTTTAACTAGTCTGGATGTGAGGTTGGTTTTAATATAGACTGAGACTCCTCCACCTAGTTCCCTCCTGTGTGCAGTATCTGGTCTAAATGTCTGAAAGTAATTACAATTTGGGGTACTCTCCACAACTTTAAATCATGTCTCCATTGCTACACAGATGTCTAGACTCTCCAGGGAGAGGAAGGCTTGCAGGGACGGTAGGCGACTTTCTTGTTAAGACTTATAGGAATGAGCCATACAACCTTCAGATATTCCTTCACATGTTCAGTTAAGTCAGTAGGCTTATCAGTTTGGCATTCCCTAAAAAGGGATTATGGGAGTGGAAAAGGTCTTTCCCCAATATCCGAAAACCTAGAGGGGATAAATGCAGATCACCCCTGGCAAAATAGCATGGTTTGCAACCATGTCCTTCCAGGCCATCAAATATTGTACCCCCCCCCCCCGACTGACACCAGAAGATAGTCGATTGTTAAAATAATTTTCTGTTGGTAACATGGTATCTCCCTTGGAAAAGGTAGTATGCTGGTCAGTGCTCGTCACATACCTGCCTGAGAGACATAATGAGCGAGTTCGATCATATCTCACTTCATATAGTCAAGGGAGGTACATCACATATCACTTCATATAGTCAAGGGAGGTACGTCTTAGGTCATTAACACCCACATGGACTATGACAGAGTTCTACTAGTACCTGTGGTTCAATGACCTGAGTGCACGTTTGACTTGATGGATTTTAGCCCCAGAAAGGCAGCTGACCATGATTCTCTCCTTAGTTTGGTGAGGGAGACATTGGTGTGCCTCACTATAGAATCACCAATGACCAGGAAATTTGGCTATGTGATAGTTTGTCTTAAGGGCTTAGGAGTAGAGGCACTGAATACTGTGTTACTATGTGTAGCTTTGGGTAGCATTTTAACAGAGTGTTTACAGTGGCACTTCTGTCATCACACTTTAATTTACAAATTGTATATTACTATACATGTAATAATGTCCTGTTATTGGAGCTTTACTCCTTGGGTCTCGAATTAAAATGGATCCATTGCCCAGTTGGACTTTACCGGTAAACAAATGTCATATGTATATATATATATATATATATATATATATATATATATATATATATATATATATATATCTATAATATTGAATTTTAGAATTTCAAGCCTGTAAAGTCGAATGGACGGAAACCGCAAACCTGGAAGTGTCGAATGGATCATGTCGAACCCGCGGTAAGGATAGCACATTAGGTAAGTGTACTGTTTTTAAGGTTTTGGTGAGGGTTTGTGTGTGTTTGAGTGTGTTGGGGTGTTTGAGGTGTGGGTTAGGGCAGGTGTTGTGCAGTGTGAATGTGTTAGTGATGAGAGTGCTGGTGTTTGTGTGTATGTGATGTGTGTTTGTGCGGGGGGGCTGTGGAATGTGTGATGCTGGGTTGTGTGTGTTTTGGAATGTTGTGAGACATCAGAGTTAGTATATATAAGTTGGGGGGTGTGGGGGTGCAACCCCCCACATGGGGGGTGCAGGGGAGCTTGCCCCCCTGCATATACTAAGGGTAGGTGTGTGTATGTGTTTGGTTGTGTGCGTGTGTGTTATGTTTATTGTAGGGAAGTGTTGGGAGGTATGTACGCTGGTGTATATATGTGTTTTGTTTTGTGTGATGTGTGTCTGATGGGAGTTTGTAGATTCATGGTTTTGTGTTTTGCGTTTGTGTATGTTCGGCATTTAGGGGATTCGACTTTATAGTTTCGTGATACTGAATTTCGATAATTAAAGTGAATCCATATATATATATATATATATATATATATATATATATATAAGGGTGTAGGGCAATTGCCTGAATGACCTAATATTGACAGCAAAAATACTGTTGCAAAAAATCCCTAATGTTCAAAATAGCGACCGTCAAAAGTATCTAAACACAAAATACTGCCAGTTAAAAATACTTAAACACAAAATAGTGACAAAAACTAACTGCATCCCATCTCGATGTTTTTTCAGAGGTACAAGCACTCCCTGCACCCCCTCCCCCGCTCCCCACTAATTATATATGTTAACTGCAAGGTTGCACAACAGTGGGGAAAGGGCATATACCCTTCCCTGGTGTAACTTCAATTTTGTCAATATTTTGTGTTTAGGTATTTTTGACTGTTGGTATTTTAAACATTAGGTACTTTTGCATCAGTATTTTTGCTGTCAATATTAGGTCATTCAGGCAATTGCCCTACACCCTTATATATATATATATATATATATATATATATATATGGATTCACTTTAATTATCGAAATTCAGTATCACGAAACTATAAAGTCGAATCCCCTAAATGCCGAACATACACAAACGCAAAACACAAAACCATGAATCTACAAACTCCCATCAGACACACATCACACAAAACAAAACACATATATACACCAGCGTACATACCTCCCAACACTTCCCTACAATAAACATAACACACACGCACACAACCAAACACATACACACACCTACCCTTAGTATATGCAGGGGGGCAAGCTCCCCTGCACCCCCCATGTGGGGGGTTGCACCCCCACACCCCCCAACTTACTTTTGCATCAGTATTTTTGCTGTCAATATTTAAGTCATTCAGGCAATTGCCATATACCCACACACCCATATTTGGGTCTATGTCATTTCACTGAATGTTCATTTCATTGAATCGCAAATGGTGAAACACTATATGCATGAGTAGGCTGTCATTGACTTCCTCATTGTGGTGAGTGATCTTAGATGGTCTACCTTTGGGGAAATGAAGAAAGAAGTAGTCTCATTTTGTATGCTGTGACCAAAGCTGATAAGACACTAGTCCTGAGCAATATCTTGCCTTCTCTGAGAATTATGCTATAACTTATAACCAAAGCAATTAATTTAATCAATTGGCTTATTAACTGGCATTATTTGAAGGGGATGTACTATATATATAAGCATGGGAGACAACGTCTGTTCGGTTAGCATGTTTTATCAGGGATGACCTTCACATATGTAAGAGAAACTGAGGAAATCAAAGCACCTTCTCATTTGTCTCTAAGTATAACCATTATGCTAAGATTTTGCTAATCTTTCAGTGACAGCATTTTGAACACTGATCTGCTGGCTGGTGACAAGCAGTAGGGCATCCATGTACATGTTGAACTAACTCTCATTTGTTACATTAGCATTTTCTTTAAGCAGACTTTGCTGAAAAGTATTTCATCATGTTATTTTTAAAATGACAAGGTTAAAGTCGTATTTCTCAACTGTGTTTACTAAATTGCCCTTAATTGTTAAATATTGTTATCCTTTTACTGCCCATGATCACTGATTTCCTGACATACCAGTCTGTGAAGCGCTGTTTCCCCATATTTTATTCAAAGGAATAAACGCTATAAAAGCTCTACGTATTTTATGCCTGAGGTTCTAGAAGTGCTGCAGATGTGTACATGCTATCAATAAAAAATTACTGTATAACTTCATCCTGAGCAACATTGCATTGTCATGCTAACCTGTGTTCAGCACAGTTTGCATCTTTATTGTTTAAGCCTTAGGTAGTTACAGTCAAATTATATTCAGACTTTTACTCTATATTACTACTAATTTCACATTGAGTTTCATCCTACAGTAACCTATGGTTTTACCATATTAGCAGTCAGACAAGATGGTCAGTGCTCAGCTCGACCTGTGGGTTGCCATTAAGCAGTCCCCAATGTACATAATTTGAAAATGAGTTCTTTTCTGCAATCAATTGCACATACCTCAGGAAAGACTTATACAGCAAAATGTAGGTTTCTGGGCAGAGAAACAAGACAAAAACAGTAATCATATGGAATTATATATTCATGAAGTAGCAGAAAGTATCCTAAGAACTAAGCCAACATGGGAATGGAGAAAGGAGATTCTGCCAATAGAGATGACTGCAATTAGGGATAGAGACAATAGGCAAGAGGGGGTGGAATCTATTGGAGAAAACTGGCAAAGCAACCAATGTATTGGGATCAAATAACGAGATAGCAAAAGGTAACAGAATGGGAAGATGCCAATAATTTATTTGGACTGTAGATTAGATATTACCTTCCCTATCAGGGACTGATATCAGAGTATACACAAAGAGTAGGGGGTCCTAAATAAAAGACCAGCAGTAGTAGAGTTTTTAGTAGAATCTAGAACAGAAGCTGCTGTTAAAAAAGTAATAATTACTACAGCATATAAAGTATTGCATGATAACTATAAGAATCAATCAGAGAAGGTTAGAAAGGATTGGGAAGAGAGACTGGAAGGTTCTGCAGTTCAATTCTCTGCTGAAACACCTTCTGTGTGGAGTCTGCATGTACTCCCTGTGAATGAGTGAGTTTTAAAAGACATGCAGGTAGGTGCAAGTGTGCATGTGCCTTCTGCAAAGGTTGGATGCCAGGCTGACAAATCAACACCATAAAAACTGCACCGTCAATCAATCTGCAGAGCAGTGATCCACTGTGGTGACTCCTAATGGGAGAATCTGAAAGACATTACTTTGTGAAGAGACAATGGATAAGCAATCCACAAAGAAACAATGTGGGGGGATATATGTATGTTTCCCAAATATGCAACAAAATCCAGACAATTTAAAATTTTTGCTTGGAAATGTTTATGTAGGTATTTGTATACCCAAAGTAGACTCCAGAGAATTTTTTCCTTAGGTAGACAGCAAATGTTGGAGGTGTGATGGGGAAGAAAAAGGTAAATGGGAACATATTTTCTGGGAGTGTTATGAGTTGGCAGACTTTAAAGATTCCCTGCTGACTACTCTATCAGAAATACTGGGTGAACAAATTTGTGTATCTAGGGAAATTATTTTTCTCAGCTATGATACAGAATAGGAATTGCCTAGGCATAGTAAGACCTTGCTGTGTCTAATTATGGTGGCTTCCAAAAAAGCAATTACTACAAAATGAAAATCAAAGTCTAAACCGACTGCACTAGAAGTAGCAAATATAGCAACAGAGAGAAAACAGCTGGAATTGGGATCTTTAGAAAATGGTAGAAAAATTACATAGGAAAAAATAGAAATTGTGGGAACAATGCATACATGGGGAGGAATGACATTTAAAAGAAGGCAGGATTTGAATGAGCTATGTAATGTTTCACTGACAATAATTGGGTAGATTATAAGTGATGTATAATGTTTGCAACTAAAATTATGTCAATATGGTTTGTTTTCATTTATATAAATGTATGATTACCTATGCCGTAAGGGATAATTTAGTAAAGATGTTTCTTGTTTAAAAATAAATAAATAAATGTTATTCTTGTCCTTGATATAACAGTCCGTACCATTGTTATACTCCTGTCACAGTAAGGTGCACTTTAGCTGCAATTTTATATTTGAAAAGAATAAACATCCTATCTGAGACAATGCACATAACAATAACAGCATTTGTTTCCAAAACAAAGACACTATTACTTTTCTTACTGAAATAAAGGAAAGCATACTTAATACAAAGTGTGACTATTCCAAGTTATGGAATAAATGCTTCAAAATACCTAAAAGAATAAAATCAAATATTGGGGTGCCAGATACAAATGTGTTTTCCTGGCTATAAATGCTGGGAAGTTAACAATTCCTCATTGACCTATCCTTAAAATAATGTTGTACTCTGTTTTGTGTGTCATGGTAATAAGGGACATTATTCTTAAATAATACTCACACATGTTCAAGGTATTGTCAGGTGACCAGACTGCCAGTGTTATTTCTTTAGCTGGATATACTCATTCTCAAATTATTGCTACTTATTTTATTTTTTTTATCTACTTGGAAAAATATAAAAGACAGTCATTGTCTGTCCTACCCTAAAAGGCCTTGCCATGTAACACTGACACAGTGCTAAGTGCTCCTGCTCAGAAGATTGATCACTTGTGAATGCACCAGTATGCTTATCTAGAACAAAAAAAAAAAAACAACTGCAGTTAGTTTTTGTTTTTTAAACCAGCTCTTGCACATTCAACTAATCTCCTAACCTTTATTGAACTCTTTGACTTTCCCATTGACTATAAATCACTGTTGGAATGTGAGAGCCGAGGAGCTCACAGATGATCTTCTGTAGAGTTAGAGGGGGTTTGAATGTCTCTGCATTTAATCTCCAGCTGTAAGCTAGCATGTGCAAGTGAATGCTAGGGCTGTGTAGGTGCATGTTTCCTCACCCTTCAAAGTAATACCTAGTAGATAAAGGACCCTATGCATCAATGAGCTCTGGAAATATGTCCATACTGCTCAGACAACTGAGCAATCCATGGTATAACAGACCTCTCAACTGCCCCTACTTTGGAGGAACATTCCTACTTTCAGGATTGATTTACCTCTGAATATGGTGCACCTACTGTTTGAGATATGTACCTATTTCAGGCTTGATTTATTATTCCACACAATTTTCTGAATCCCCCCCATTACAAGTGATTTTTGAACCTCTTTAGTACATAGAAAAATATATCACATGACAAATATATTAGTAGCACCAATAATATACAGAATGAGGACACACATTTCAAAAACATAAATAAATGAACTTGTGCAGGTGAATTTTGTAATACAGTTCATGAAAGTCCGCAGACTTCACAATGTCTCTTTGATAAACTCATGCTTGTTAAACTCGTCTTTTTATAGTATCTCACATTTCTACTAGAACTGGGAAGAATTATGTGCTATTTGGCATCAAATGTTATGCTGTTCAGATATCTAGATTTTTAGCTTGACAAAATTACAAGGATTACACCACTATGTGGCTAGCTCTGCCACAGTAGTTCTTCCACAGCACACACACACCGATGGCCAATTTAGTGTCCAATGCAACTACTGCATGTCTTTGGAATGTGGGAGGAAAGTCATGCAAACATAGGGAGGACATGCAGACTCCACACAGAAGGCATGCCAGCCAAGAACTGAACAAAATAACCTCTTGTTGTGAGGCGACAACATAGCTGCGCCACTGTAACACCAAATAAAGCAAAGAATTTTTTTCGGAATCATTTCAGTTTGATTAGAAAGAGTAAAACAGACTCATAAAAATGCATTTTTCTTAAAACAGACTCATAAAAATGCATTTTTTTCTGACATTTCTGACTACTTATGGTAAAATATATGTAGGAACAGTAATAACATTTAAAGCAATAAAAATATAGAAATATATATATTAGAAATATTTATAAAACTGCAAAGCATACTGAAAATCCCAGCCAGAGAAAGCATGGAGACAGTTCATGATGCTGTCTCACCATCATAATTAGAAGGAGGCTATGGGGTAACCATAATGTACTTTTAGTATATAGGAACACATAGCTAAACAGGAAAGCACCTCTCAGCACATATAGCAGGCAGAGTACAGCAAGGTGATAAGCATAAATGACTGGTTTGTTTAAGGAAATATTTCTTACAGCTATCATCTGTGGCAAGAAAATTGCAAAAGATACAATGGGAGTGGAAACCATAAACATGACAGAATGGTTACTTCCCCACTTTTTTCCATGTGGGTGCATTTCAGATGTTTTGAAATGTAAGTGCAGACAACAGTACTCATAAATATGTACTTCTATGCATTGGCAGCAGTAATTCTAAGGTAGATTGATGAATTAGCATACACACACACACGCACAAACACACACACACACACACACACACACACACACACACACACACACACACACAGTTGTGTACATTTCATTTCTTATTTTATATAATTTTTTGTATTGCAGGGGTGAAGAATTTTGTTTCGTTTTCTAATTTTTTTGTTGGATACTGTGTGTGCTTTATGCACTTTTTTAAAAATATCAAAGTATTTTATATATATATATATATATATATATATATATATATATATATATATATATAAGTGTGTGTGCACAATATATGTGCGTGTATATATAAATATATATGTATATATATATATATATATATATATATATATATATATATATATAGAGAGAGAGAGAGAGAGAGAGAGAGACATATCTATCCATATATCTATTTATCTGTCTGTCTGTAGCAATAAATATTGACAACAAGCACCTATGCATACACCGAGAAACAGCTTTGGTACATGCAAAAAACAAACAAACAAATAACGCATTGTTTTTTTGTAGAGGGCTGCACCCCCCACTCCCCTCTTAAATATATACACTTACTTTGAGATCACACAAACACAAGTTAAGGGCATATTTCCAAACCCCAAGAACTGTTCAATCTCAGACACCTGTCAAACAGTTGTTTAGTTGATCATAAATGGTTAACTAAACAGCTGCTGACCAAACACATATTCGACCAGTGTGATGGAACTTATATGTGTGTGTGTGTGTGTGTGTGTGTGTGTGTGTGTGTGTGTGTGTGTGTGTGTGTGTGTGTGTGTGTCTGTGAGACCAGTAATCAGGACAACTGTTGTTAAAGTTGACATTTGTTTAGTCAACACAATTTGGTCGACTAAACAGATGGCCAACAATTGTGTAAGACTGTTACATTGCTAAGATGGCAATATGCTATTTCCCTGGTATTTTGCTATCTTTGACTTAGAATATAAAATTAGCAAGGAGTATTGATAGTGCAGCCCCCCCCCCCCCCCTCCAGACACACACACACACATGGGGGTTTTGAAGAGCTTCACAATTGCAAAAAACATGTTTTCTTACTTGCATGATCTGAGGTCATGTCTCAAAGAATGCACGCTGCATTGTTGACATTTTTTATTTTTATTTTTTGAGCTAATGTTAGTTACATTGAAGTTGGGGTGTTTAAATTATTCTTAATATAGCTATCATCTATCTATCTATCTATCTATCTATCTATCTATCTATCTATCTATCTATATCTATCGAGCTATCTATTGATCTATCTGTCTAGCTATCTATCTATCTACCTCCCTACTTATCTATCTATCTATACTTTGCCTTCCTAATTAAAAGTGATGTATGTATACATTTAAAAGATGGGTATGTCAGCTGTGTAACTGGGTAGGTCTATTTACTTGTGAGCAAATCTTTGAAGGAGCAATATTTCTGTTTGTGGTCTCTTGTATTGTAATACCTCACATCTGTGGTGGCACTGTACCCACTAATATCTCATTCAGGACACAGACATTAAATTTGGATAACAGAATAATAGTGCAGTGCCATAGTAGGCCCAGAATGAATTGGCCACCTTCCATGCTTGACAACTTTTGGTGACAGTATACAAGCTGTCAATTAAAACAATTGCAAAGGCATCTTGTGGCTAATAAACTGTCTATCTGTGAAAACATCCTTGTTTTTAAAGGTAACTAAAATACTTTACAAAAACAGAACATACAAATCATTATACAGTTTATAAGCTGTCATTCATTATTCATCATGTAATCGCTTATAGACATCAAATGCATCAAATGTGTGTGCTGCCAGAGCACCAAGGTTCCTTAGTACAGCTCTGCAGTACGGGAGACTGTTCATAGTTTGAAGACATACATATGGTAGGTTAAGAAGGTCATAGGCTCAAAGAATGTGAATCCAGTTATAGGCACAGAGAAGGTAAAGCTTGTCATGGGCACAGAGAATTTGATTCCAGTTATGGCCGCAGAGAAGGTGAAACTGGTCATGGCATAAAGTTGTATAAGTAAGGTATGAAATGGCAGACTAAAGCATAGAAATTGGCTGATATCATTTGATAAGGATTGTTTTTAAATGACTGGATGGCACAGAGTTTGGATTCACCCTCCTTGAAGATCTTACTATCACTGTTGGGTAGGTAACACTATTTCAATTTTAAGCCCCTTTCTCATTCAATCAGTTGGTCTCTTCCTCCATGAAAAGCCTAAAGGTAGAGGAGAAAGGTGACATGCAGCATTGAGACTTCTAGTCACAGCTTGCTACTACTTTGAAAGATCCTTAGACAGACCCTAGGAGGTCTGACTAAAGAGGACATCACCACAGAAGATGGAATGCAGAATGGTCTGCACTGACAAATCTTTAAACGAGTGAGCTTCAGCTATGATAATCAGTACAAGCTCTGTCCTGAACCCCCCCCCCCTGCCTTTTATTTATTTATTTATTTATTTATTTTTTATTTTTATTTAACATTTGTTGACCGGGAAACATTTGTTGACCGGGCTATAAGCCATTCCACAGAGCACTACACAAACCTGTATGTCTCTACAAAAGATGCATTAAAGTACTATAAGAAATGGAGGTGTAATGTTTATTGTCTTACAGGCAAAGCCCTCATAGTTCTCAGTGTCTCTTTGCAGTACATTGAGTGTGGGGGGCAGAATCTCCCAAATCCCTTGCAGCTGTGGTGGTAACATGATCTCAACTGGCATGCAATGCATTAAGCTTACAACAGGTGATCTTTGTGAGTGAATCAATGGGACTATAGCACCATGGCAAGTGCTAACTAAAAATGGTATTTTGTCTTGAGTGATGTGAATAGGCCTTTTCACTGGCTTCAGCTGTGCTGTCCTAGCATATAGTCACACACTTCTTAGGACAGTTCCCCAGATGTCAAACAACTGATACACATTCTGCTCATGGCAGAACAAGTGTGGGAGAACCTGCAGAAGATTGTCTTTTCCTTGACAGCAAGGAATGACTCAGTGGAAAGTTTTAGAAAAAGATTCTTTAATCCTCAGCCCTCTCACTGGACCCATGCCAGGCAACAGAAGAGGCCAGGACACATGAACAGGCTGAGTGACAGTATGTTCTGTATTGTCTAAAGTGTGAAAGATAGCGTGTTCACTCTGATAAGTACATCTCATTGTCCTCTTGTCATCTGTCAGTGATGGGTGTGAAGGGAGTGAGCCTGACTCTGTGGTAGTCAAAAGTAGTTTGTGACATGAGAATGGGAAAGACCTCAAGGTAAGCATACTTGACTTGACAAGAGAATAAGGTAATGCATATCTGGTCTCTGATATCATTTTTTTCATGTGTTTCTGACATCTCAGGAAAGTGAAGGGAATTTCATGCTACTCAGTGAGTCACTGAATTAGAGATCTTCCACAGTAAGCATCTTCAGAGACTTGAACTAGTATTTAATGTTTTTATGTCTTGATCTGGTCATGGTAAGGGTGAAGTGCCAGTGCTTACAGTACTGCATCATTATATACTAGAGAGAGGTTCATGGGTACAGTAACAAGCTTACAGCCTGATGGCCTTCTAAAGGCTTGATGTCTCTTGTCCAGTTAATAACTGAATTATTAAGGAGCATTGGTGTGGTTCCAACAACTAATTCTCTGAGTATGCTAACTTGAAACTGAAGCACACAATAACCGTTTTGTACCACCTTACACTTTTTCCAAAATTAACCTGAGTGGAGTATACCAAGGCCATAATAAGTACGAATGGAAGTCAGACTTGGCCTTGTGATTTTATGTGATTTTATATATACAGAACGTTAAGCATATAATTTGCTACTTTTATGCACTCAGTGAAGGAAATAACTACATTTGCTACCAGGGCAGTCTAAAGTTTGATGTTCTAATTCGCCTCAGATTAAGATATGTTGCAGATTTTAATAAACTGCTGCAGCAGTAATGGAACTTGTAATACAATAGTATATACAGTGAAAATGCAGGAATCTTACATAAGCATGCTACTGAGTGGTGAAGTATTAATGCATATTCTGCTTTTAATTAGATATGTAGTGATAATTCACTAAGATATGCATGTCAAATGACTACTGGCATTGCAGGACTTATTTGGTATTAATTAAAGTCATGCAATTAATTAAAGTCATTTTTAAAGGTATGAAGGGAAAGGCATTCTTTTAAAGGTATGCATAGTTTGTTCCAAGAACAAGGAAACCTCTGAGTGATACAGTGAGATCTATCTTAGGATCCTAGGATCATGGCGGATTACTAAGATACCGACACTAATAGACCTTTTTAAGTTTGTCCATTCCTCCCAAAAATATTAGCCAGATTTTGGTCTCATACATTTTTATGGGGGGGTTATAGAACTGGGGCATGAATGGGCGAGCATTTACAAGGCACACTTTTCTAACAGAAACATGCATGCCAGTCCAGGAGTAAATCTACAATTTCTTATCCACTGATCCAATTTATGCTTGAGTAGGTGCAGGAAAAAGTTCTGCTTCACATGGATGCGAGATCTGTTCTACAGAAAGGGCAGTCTCTGAGACACATACCTGTCCCTTCAGCATATCTTATTTATGTTGCAGATGACGTTTAGCTCCCTGGCTCAGGGATATTTGAGGCTATTTGTTTTGCAGCTGTTCAGCATGTCTATTAAGGTTGGATCAGAGGATGCTTTGTAAATCAAACACAGATCGCTTCTCAGCAACCTGTAGGAGACCAAGTTTAACAATAATGCTTTGAGGTGGTCTGCATAGGAAATTCTGCCTACACCATGTATTCTTTTTGTGAGGAACCTCTACAGATTTTTAAGTTGTTGCATAAGCCTGGTCAGGTACAAACTAAATGGAACATTCTATTCTATGATTGTTCTATCGAGAGCCAAGTATAAAGAAACTTTGACATCCTTGGACTTGATGACATACTTTTGCTTATACGTTTGGCAGCATAAAAAGATTTCCTTACTGCAGTAGATATATGATAGTCAAAGGGCAAGCTACTGTCTACATGTATTCCCAAATCCCTAACCACAGGGCCTACTTTCAGTGGTGTATTATCAAAGTGGTAATTTGCAGGGGGTGGCTGTCTGTCCAAAAGAAACTATTATGTTCTTCTTGATATTGAATTTTAGAATGTGACTCTGTCATCAGTTATTAGTCAGTGTCAGACCTTCTTGGAAGTATTTGTGTCTTGGTGGATTTGATAAATAACCTAATTTGCAATTGTCTGTGAACTTGGTCAGCCATAGGCCTTTGACACTAGCTTTGATTTCAGAGAAGTAGATGCCAAAAAGGAGTGGACCCTGCAATGATCCCTGAGGGATTCCACACAAGTGACCAGCCTTTTCGTGGAGGTAGACTCCCCTATTGTGACTTGTTGGGTCCTATCAGTGAACCAGCAGGCTTTCCAATGGGTGATGTAAGGGTTTATACCTAATTTAGTGAGCTTGTCTACAATGCTGAGTAAGGTATAGTGTTGAATGCCTTTGCCACATCATGGTAGGCAGTACACACCATTTTGCCCTCATCCATTGATTTAATGACCTTCTAAAAAACATCCAACAGTTTGAGTAGGCATGACCCACCCTTGACGAAACCAGACTGAGCTGGATAAAGTATGTGAACGTTTTCTATGTCATCATTTATCAAATCCATGATTAATCTTTCCATGGCTTTTCATATGAGATTCCTCAGGCTTATTGGTCAACAGTTTCCCAGTTCTGTGGATTGCCTGTTCTTGCGCACAAGGATACCAGTATCAGTCCTCCTGTCATTTAGCATGAAGCCGGTTTGGCAGCTGCAGTTAAACAGTGATTCTAGTGGGCCTGATAAGTCATTCTTCATGTTATTAGGGAGGCATCTGGGGATATAATCAGTTCCCATCAATGCAGTGTCTTTAGCCTTGGAGAATGCTTTGAGGACATGTTCCTTAGTCATAGGGTAGCAATGGCTGGGACTATTTCTTGAGTGCTGTCAAGGGGTGAGAGTAAGGTAAAATTAGAGATGGATTTATCATCTAGTAGATTTGCTGTATGCCCTGGCTCAACATAAATCTTCTTCTTCTTCTTCTTTCGGCTGCTCCCATCAGGGGTCGCCACAGCAGATCAACTGTTTCCATTTATTTCTGTCCTCTGCATCTTGCTGTGTCACACCAACCACCTGCATGTCCTCTCTCACCACATCAGTAAACCTTATCTTAGGCCTTCCTCTTTTCCTATTACCTGGTAGCTTCATCCTTAGTATCTTTTTCCAATATACTCTGCATCCCTCCTCAGCACATGTCCAAACCAACATAATCTTGCCTC
>NC_056750.1:184004230-184089230 GCF_019279795.1 Protopterus annectens | reverse complement strand
GTGACGAGACAGACTTCAGTTAATCCAGCTCTCTTATCAGGGAAAATGCATAGCTATAGATTAAACAGAGAGCTGGTGCAATGCACTCGCTGTATGTGGGGTAACCCAGTAGTGGAAGAAACAAAACTGTGCCTGAGTCTGGGTACACAGGCCTCTGGGACATTCCAGTATCATATGGATGATGGTTTAGTAGTGTCTCAGATGGCCTGTTGTCACATTCTAGCACAGTTTCTAGCAGTAATATGTACCAAAGTGGATGAATACATCAACTTCCCAACAGTCACAATGGAGACCTGAAGTATCATGCAACAATTCATTGCCACTGCCAACTTCTCCCATGTCCTTGGTGCAACTGACTGCACCCACATTCCAATCAAAACCCCAGTGGTACTCATTACTAAAGGGTACATCAACAAAAAGAAGTGGCCATCCTTCAATTGTCAGGTGGTGTGCCCTGCAGATGGCTTCATTACTGATATCATGACAACATTGCCTGGTAGTATGCATGATGCAGCAATTTCTAGGGAAAGCACTCTGAGGGCCACTTTCCAGCATAATGAAATACTAGAAGGGCTCATACTCAATAACAACAGAACCGCAGCTGTGATGTAATCTGAATCTAGACCTGTCAACATTATGCATGAGGACTAAATGTATCTTTTTCTTTCTTCAAACAGGTGACTGTGGTGATTCACTGGAGCCTTGACTTATGATGCCATACAGAACCCCAGCAATGCCATGTTAGGATGCATACAGGAGACTAAACATCAGGGTGTGGAACACCACTGAGCATTTGTTTGGCATGCTGATAGCAAGATTCAGATTTCTGAACACAGCTAGGATGCACTCCAATACATAGCAGAAAAGGCATCACAAGTGGTCACCATGTGTGTCATGCTGCACAACATGATAACATCAAACCACAATAGCATACCAACAGCAGTTGTGGGTGAACTAGCCAAAGAACTCCAGATGTTCGATGTTGAGCTATCAGAGTTATTACAGGAAAATCAGGAGGATATAGAGATGAGAAGAAATAGGTATGGATGATAGATGTAGTGACCATATGACCTAGCTCAAGAAACATGGCAGAGTCTGACCCACACCTTTGAATCATGACAAGACACATGTATAGAAGTATACAGATAAAGCAGTGATATTGACAAAATGTTGCCCCACAACAGCAGCACAAAGCATGACTAATGGAAACAGCCCATTAGTAGTCCACATTGAATATCATGGTTTACTATAGTTTATTTGAACAGAAAAACATTTTCCTTTCAAATAAACTAATAGTAATACCGAAAGTAAAAAAAAATAACGTTGACAATGTTGAACCAAATGCTCGATGCATTTGACTTGACATTGTTGTCAAAACCACCACGTGATAGCCGTATAGGAGCTGATGTAAATCAAACTCCTATATGACAAATCACATTTTGCTGCACCCACACACCCCCCCTACTTATATATTCTAACTCCAAGATAGCACTACAGTGGGGATGTAGATGAATTTCCACTCCCAACTGTACCATGATCTCCGTGCAGATAGTCAACTTACACGTATGTGAATGCAGTAGTGTATTTGACATAAGTGGAGTCGACTATCTGGTGCACAAATGTTTGTGCATTTGACATTCTGATTTTCGGCACATTGCAGCTAACAGAATGCCGTTCACACAAACAATAGTAAACCGAATATCATACATGCCATAAGCTTATGATTCACTTGTAATACCTTATAAACATACCTATGGCAAAGCAAGGAACAGATCTACAGAGGAAACATTGCCACAGGAATACTCTCTGCAAGGTGCAGCTCCAAAGATGACCACACTGACATATGTGTGGCACACTTGAGGCCCACACATAAGATGGTGTGGTTGTCCCTTGTATCATCATTTAGAAAAGTAGCATGTGAAGTTAATTGAACAATCGCCAGCATCATAACAAATCTAGGCTCATACAGTGTATGAGAATATATCATCATAAACATAACCTAATTTCAGGGGTTGTACAACAGGACGATGAATCACACATTGTATGGTGAGGTGTAACAGTGACGGACAACACTTTATGTGGCAGACAGTAACATGAGTATTGACAGCATGTGAAGAACTGGCTAAAATAAAGTGTACTTATGTCACAAACAAGGTTCATGTTACGTGCCTGATGTGGAATGTCACAATAATTCAACACTCCAATGCACAGCTTATTGCTGCAAGATGATTCATGTAGATATAGGAATGTGTTCAATCATGTAGAGCATCAGTGACAGGCAATGCACATCAACCATTGCGACATGCATTATTGTTTGGGATACAGCAACATAGGTTTGTGTGTGTGTGTGTGTGTGTGTGTGTGTGTGTGTAACAAGGTAGATATGCAAAGGCACACGTGCATGCATAAGTGTATGCAGTGCTTAGGGTGAGGCATGTGCAGTACCTACGTAAAATGCCATATGTCACACTGGTAAGCATACAAAAGCATACCATCACATGTGGGCATGGCAGACAATACTGAAATGAGGAAAGTAGTAAGCAATGCTGGAATAATAAGGCAACATGCTGATGGTTATGAAAAATGCTTGCTATATGTCAAGTATCAGGAGATGGCAACATGGAACCAGGGAGATTGTCACATACAGCATTGCAGTCATCAATATCCAAACTATCATATAATAATCATAAACATGTACAACATAACAAAAGTCTAAGGAAGTAAATTAATTCAGATAAATGACTGAAAAATGCCTGTGGCATTAGACATTTGAGAAACCACTTACAGATGGATTATTCAGTGGAAAGTACAGCAGTCATCATTGCCACAGGGTCAGAATGACACACCAGGGCATACACTGGATCAACTGTCAGTGTTTCTCTAACACAGTCTAGGGTTCCCATGCTGATGGCTCACAAAGTGGTACTGGCTGTCCCTGCCATGTCCAGAAATGCTTGACCCACTATTCTGTACCAAAAAGCTTGAAGTGGTGACGCTATCAGTATAGGACAAGCTGGAGGTAGAAGCAGTAGTGAGATGTGTCTGTCTGGACATTACTGCTGGTTTCGGAGTAGATTGGCCAATAGCTGATGTGCATGCACATTACAGCACAGACAGTAATGTATGAGGGTCTTGTGAAAAGGGTTCTGCCACTCCCAACTGGGCGTAGTTTTCTCAGTACCATTAGGACACATAATACCTAGTTCATACTACAGCACTGCTCTAGCACAGACATAACAAGGCTTTCCACACAGCATGCAACAGATAACACATTGTCATGTTGTGCTGCCATTGCTGCCATGACCTGTCCACATCTGCACTCCTGATCTTCATGGAACACATGCAGCCAGTGTGCTGCATGAACAGTGACATGGACAAGTTTGCACAGGTCATAGCCAGGACATCGCTATTAATGTTTGTGTGCCTATAATAGTAAGGGGACAGCCTTTAACATGCATCCAGGCATATCAGCTACACTCCCATATGTAGTCTTAAGGACAATATCAACCCACAGTGGAGGAAGTATCTTCATTATTACTAGACTCACTGTGGGTCATGGTCATCATCATCGTCATCATGACCATCATTTCTGTCCTTGCATCATCATAAAGTCCAACCACACTATCCACCCTAAAAGAGGCTACATCATAAAACACATGAATGTACCCTTCTGGGCAGGACAATGAATCCAATGCAGTGGCCTATGTGCCATTGACTGTACTGAGTGAAGCATATCACACCTCTCCAAAGGTTTAGTGGGTGGGCTATTGGAAGATGCAGGTAGTGGATGTGCTGCAAATATAGAGGACAATATATGAGTGGCATTATTGGACAAGTATCTAACTACAATGCATGATAATGATGATATGGACTTACCAGGTCAGTGTGCCAGTGGGTGGTACAAGGGCCCTATAAGGCAAAGACATGCCTTGAAAATCACACATCAAGCAATTATGATGGACATTTTGAAAAACAACTAACAAAACATACCTAACATGCCCTCCTCTGATTCAAACTGATGTTGAAGGTTGAAGTGCCACTCTCATGTAAAAATAGAAATGTACACGACAACTCAGTAGAAAGTACATGCAAGGCATCATGTAGCATTCAACATGATATATAACACACAGCAAATAAGATATACACATACTGGATGGGTGAAGAAGTCAAGCTGATTGGAGGTGTTTTATGCAGGTGAACAAGACCACATTAGTCATGAAGATCACAGAGGTATTTAAGAATACTGAATTATAGCAACCATATAGACAGGATTACCAGGTCAGTTCTCCCTGATTGGGTAATGAATCATCTGGCATAAAGCAGAACTTGTACTATAAAGTGGAACACAAACAACATGTGAATATACTCCTCTGTCATAACAGGATGCAGAGGTACACAACAGCTATGGATTATGCTAATAGAATATCGGGATACTTACATGACAAAAAGTACTGATGTTCTAATTAGGTGTCTATGATGGGAAAAGCCAACACTGATATCAAAGATCACAGGTGTGCGTGCACTATAGAATCAATACAAAATTTATTAGTTTTTATGTGCCTGTGCCTGATGGGGAATGCACCATGTGCAGTAAAACTGCATCTGAAGTTTAAAATGAAAACAAACAACATGTGAGTATACTCCTATTCAATACAGGAGGCAGAAGCACATAACTGCTATGGATAATACTAGCAGAATACAGAGATACTTATGTGACAAGTGGTGCCACTGTTTCAGTGTTGATGGGCCTGTGCAACTGAAACACACAACAATAGACATGTCGTTGACAGTGTTATCTACCCATTGTGTAGGTAAGATACCATGCTGTAACACATACCTTGTATGTCTGCATTAGGGGTCTTGTGATATACATGGATAAGTCCTCCTGCTGTAAAAATAAAATAAAAATAAGATTTGATTTGTGAATGAAAGTCCTTCAGTGACAATTGGATTATGCTTCAATGTTTGTGAACATTGGACATACCTGAATGTCCTAGATAATCTGCCTCAGTACATTACCAGAGAATATAACTATCCTGTAAGGCATTGTGAAGGGAGACCATGATGACCCACCTCCCATGGCATTCCTCTCCCTCACATAGCGGTGGACTGTACTGGCTACATGGAGGATCACAGCAGAGAAATGTTGCTAGCTGGCCTCTTTGGATCAGTTGTGTCCACTGACAGTGTTGATCATGTTGGTGAGATCGATCCACACTTGATGTCTCCACACAGTATCACATGTCCATGTTAGCAAGTTCCAGCCATGCTGGCGCAGAGCCTCAATGATAATTTCATTCTCTCTGAGTGAAAAAAACTGTCCTGCCTATTAAACTTGGACATCTGAAAGAAACAGTGATATACACAGAGGCTCACATACTGACATGACAACAATCAAAGCATATGTCAGTTTAATGCCTTGCCTCTCATTTACAGTGCGTATCTATGACAAACAATCTATGTAGTCTGTGTTACCATCGTTTATACATAAGCATATAAAACATGTCTGAATAGCTGATCCATATGAACCAAACATCATCAGTATACATCTGCATAGCTATCAACCTATTCCACATCTTTGGACAGTCATATTTGCAGAGGTGGAATTTGAACCAATGTGAAGGATATTTATACAAGTAAGGGCGAAACACATAACCAATGCAGCGCATCTTTAGTGGTACAAAAATGTTGCTTCTATTGTTACATGCATAACAAACTACACCCAACAGTTCTAATTCAAGCATGTGGATACATCACAGATGTTGCTGCGGCCATCAGAAGAAAGCAACACAAATACAACCTTCATGATATGGTAAACAAGGCATATATTGGAAGTGTCACAACACTAAGGCAGAATATGATCCACC
Organism: Protopterus annectens; assembly: GCF_019279795.1. Classification (NCBI taxonomy): domain Eukaryota; kingdom Metazoa; phylum Chordata; order Ceratodontiformes; family Protopteridae; genus Protopterus; species Protopterus annectens. The sequence continues at coordinate 184,083,363 of NC_056750.1, read as the reverse complement.
TATGAAAAATGAACAGTTATGTGGTCATGAATACATGAGATGACAACAAACATAAATGCTAAGCCATCCTGAAATTCCCTCATTCCCATGGCATGTTATCACAGCTACCTCTCTAATGATTAAGCATCAGAGAATATCCGTAAATCAGTCCTTGAATATACAACTTGAGGACAACTCCATAAGTTGTTATTATCTACAAACCTATCTCAGATGCAAAAGTGAATCTGCATTACCGACAGGCTGGAGCAGATTCCATCTGTATCCAGTATTCACTGGGGCCAGTTTGCTTATAGCTATACAGCTGTACATGTGGAAAAACTGCCTGATAATATTGGACATGTACCCATATGCAAACCAATTGGGGAAGTCTAATGGAATCCTTTATGTAAGTGACATTCTGATGTGCAGAGAATATCACAAAATAAACACCTGAAATAAGTGTTAGGGGTGTAACAGAACAATACAAACATATGAGAGTGATAATGATCAGTGTGTTCCACATAAGCACTGCAAATTTGTTTGTGTCCTTCAGCTTTTCCCGGTTAGGGGTCACACAGTGGAACTCCGGTCCGCTAATGATTGGTAGTGGATTTTTACGTACTGGGTTACCAGCCCTGATGCACAACCTTCAATGAAGGCAAGCCACAATCATGTATGCCTCCACACAGAAGACGCTCTAGCTGAGAATCGAATGAGACGTCTTGCTATGAGGCGACAACGCTACTGCAGCACCACCACCACAGTCAAAAAAGCACTGCAAATAAGTGACCCATATGATAGCTAACCTTTGTGTTGATAGCAGTCACTCAACTATACCTTACAACGAGGTCAGCTAAGCACAAACACTTTTTAAATAGTTGTTTGCACGACACATAATTAATGAGATTCATTAGCATACAATGTGTTTATTTATTTATTGACATTTGTCTACTGGGAAAGTCCAGCTGGGTCACAAGAGATCATTTTTAGTGGGGACCCAGCAGGGAGAAAGGCTCCACTTAGAGAAATCACAAACATTTTCAAATACATTAAGTAAGAAACAGATTAAAAAGTATACATTTCAAAAATAAACAATATTGTAAGGCACAGAGATATACTGAAATATATTACAAAGAGAACAATGAGAAAAAGCAAAGTAAAACAGTATATGCAATTCTGAAAAGCACCCTTTTAGGTTCATAGGTTTATAGGTAGATATTAGGCTATCTGCCCTAGGGCATTTATAAGCCTAGCCAGAGTGTATTTGGCTTCCGCCTCCCTATTAGATTAGCCTACTGTGCCTCTGTAAAGTAGGTCACAGAAGGTACCCTTTTAAGATTAGTTAACTGTGCCTCTGTCTAGCAGGGACACAGGAGAGATCCCAGGGGTGAATTTGCGATTTCCCATCCACGCGTCCAAATTTCGCTTGAAGAGGGTCAGCAAGGGGCTATGTGTAACATGAATTGGGATTCTATTCCAGAGTGAGGGGAGCCTCTGTGAAATGAATCTGTCCCTCCAGCATGTCCTATTTATTTTTGTGCTGAGGTTTAGGTCCCTGGAGCATGTAGCTCTAAGGGACTTGGATTTGTTGAGGTGGAGCATGTCCATTAATTCTGGGTTTGACATAGCTTTGTACGTCAGGCATAGATCGCCTCTGAGTAGGTGGTAAGCAACTGAGTAGAGCTGGAGTTTCCTTAGTCAAGCTGCATAGGACATCTGTTTGTAGCCCATGATCCTCTTGGTGAGGTACTTTTGGGGTCTCTCCAGTTGCTGCAGGTGTCGGGTAAGGTACATCCCAAAAGGGGCACTGTATTCAATTATGGGCCTGATGAGTGACGAGTAGAGGGGCACAATGACCTCTCTTGATCTAGATGCGAACCCTTTCGTGATAAGGTGGGCTATATAGAAGGTCTTTCTAACCACTTTGGCAATGTGATTATCAAAGGAGAGATTACTATCTACGTTGGTCCCCAAATCTCTAATTACTTCTTTCGTACTTAATGGATTACCACCTATGTGGTAATTTGTGGGCACCTTGTTTTTCCCAATGGGGATGACTATGCACTTTTTAGCAGTTAGCTTGAGGCTGTGGCTCTGGCACCAAGCATCCGTCTCTGTGAGACCCTTTTGGAGGATGCTTGTGTCAGCTGGAGATTCGATTATGCCCACACTTTGCAGTCATCTGCGAACTTTGTCAGCCATAATCCCCCTGTGTTAGCCTGAACTTCAGAGAAGTATATACAGAACAAGAGAGGTCCCAGAACTGAGCCCTGTGGGATGCCACTTGTAACTGGTTTGCATTCGGACATGGCACCTGCAATTCTGACCATGTGAGTTCTATCTCTGAGCCAGTTTGCAACCCATCTTGTGATATAGGGGTTGATATTTAAGCTGGTAAGCTTATTTATGATGCCCGAGTGGGGTATTGTGTCGAAGGCTTTTGCGAGGTCCAGGTAGGGTGTGTGGACTACCTTGCCCTCATCTATGGCTTTGGTAACTGTTTCAAAGAAATCAACTAGGTTTAAGAGGCAAGATCTGCCCTTAACAAAGCTGAATTGGGTAGGGTCCAGTGTCTGGAGGCTCCCAATGTCTCTATTTGTGAGTTCCATGATAATACACTCCATAGCCTTACAGACCAGACTAGTCAGGCTTATGAGGTGATAGTTTCCGGGGTCCGTTGTGGCACCACCTTTGTGGAGTGGGACCACTGTAGCTGTATGCCATTCTCTGGGTACATATCCTGTAGTAAGGCTAAGTTTGAACAGTGACTTAATGTGAGGGTTCAGTTCTTTTTGGAGCTCGTGTAAGACACAGCCTGGGACACCGTCCAGTCCCATAGATGCTGTGTTTTTTGCTTTGGAGAGGGCAGCTTTCATCTGTGCATCTGTGATGTCAGGGAGGTTACATTCAGTTGGGATAGGCGTTTGCTCCTTTGGGGGGGAAGGGGGGGAGTAGTTTGCTCTGAATCTGTCTGCCAGGATGTTGGCTATGTCTGTAGGTTCGGTATATCTTGTACTGTTATGCAACAAGTCAGAGCATATCTGGGAGTTTCCGCCCATGTTCCTGACATAACTAAAGAAGGCCTTGTGATTATCTTTAGTGTCTAGGGCAATTTTTCTTTCGAAACTGGCCTTTGATGATTTTATGACGGATCAAAGTTTCTTGCTAATACTAATCAGAGATGCCTTCCCTTTTTGGGATTTTGCTCTGTCATGTAGTAGCTTCCTCCTTCTGTTGTATAGCTTATTTATGGCCAGGGTCCACCAGACCAGTCTCCTGTTTTTGGAGGAGTGAACCTTGGTTTTATTTGGGATAGCATGATCCATGCATTCCTGCAGGTGCTCATAGAATGCATTTGTAAAGGCTTCTGCGGATTGGGCTGTATTATCCTCTGGCCCAGGGGCTTTGAAGGATCCCACCTCAGTCTTGAGAAGTGCAAAGTTGGCTTTTGAGAAATTCTTTACAGTGATTTCCTTGGCTGGGGGTGGGGACGGGATATGAATGTCAAGGGAAATTTGTTTGTGGTCTGATCTTACCAATGAGAGGTATACCTCTGGTGTGGAACATAGAGTCCCCATGTTGGTGATGACCAGGTCCAATATGTTGTTCCCTCTTGTGGAAGTGGTGACCAGTTGTTCTATTGCATTAGAGTTTATAAATTCAAGGAACCATTGGGCGAGGGTGTTTGGGCTTGAGTAGTTTTCCCAGTCAATGTTTGGGTAGTTGAAGTCACCCAAAAACATAGTGTTTGGAGAGACCTTCATATTCTCCAATGTTCTCAGGAATGCCAAGTGGGGTTCCTGTAATAGGGAGGGTGTTCTGTAGCAGGCTACAAACTGAAAGGAAGTTTTGCCTGCTGTTAGTTACAAATGGATGGTTTCCAATGCTTCGTGCAGTGCCACTAACCTGGAGGTGTAGGTATCTTTGATGAATATAGATACTCCCCCTCCTTTTGTGCTTTGGTCTGAGTTTTGGGGCTGAAACACATGGTATGAGTTATAACCTGATAGTTCTGGGGTGCTCTCAGGAGCCTTGAACCAGGTTTCTGTTACTGCACAGACATCAATTTTCTCTCACGAGGAGAGTCTCGTGCATGCATCTTGAGGTTTAGACTTCTGGCACTGAGTAGCATTACCTTTAGTTTTTTTATCTTTGGGTTATCTATGGAGGTGGGTTTGTCCTTTGAGCCTTGCCTAAAAAAGGCACTATGGGGGTGGCAAGAGCCTTGGCCAGTATACGAAAGCCTAAGGGTGACAGGTGCAAGCCGTCCCTAGCGAAGCAACGTGGTTTGTCGAGCATGTCATCCCAGGCTGACAGACACTGGATCCCCTTTGAATGACACCAATACTTTAGCCAATTGTTGAAACTGATCATTTTGTCTTTATACTGTGGCATCATTCCTGGTGAGGGCAAGATGCTACTCAAGGTCAGGGTCATACCAGCCTGGGATACATGGTCAGGGAGCTCCTCTATGTCTCTTTTCATGTAGTCCAGGGAGGTACATCTCAGGTCATTCACACCAGCATGGACAATGATGGAGTCATACTTGTACTTGCTTTGGAGTGACCTGAGTGCTTGTGTTATGTGGCGGATCCTGGCACCCGACAGGCAGCTTACAGTGACCTTCTCCTTGTTCAGTCTGGTGAGCGGGACGTCAGTGTGCCGGACAATAGAGTCCCCTATAACAAGTGTATTTGGTGTGTTGTTTGGCCTTAAGGGCTGTGACTGTGAGGCACACTGATTTTGTGAGATATGTGATTTGTGGGTATTGTTGAGGAGTGGCTGTTGCTTGGATATCTGCTTAGGAGGTCTTTGCTGTTTAGGCAGGTTTTTATTTAGAGCCTCCGAGTATGTTTTTCTGTGTTTATGGTTGGGTATGCAGATGCAATAGGTCTGTGTGAGACTGGATTTGTGGTGTGGGTGGTTACCTTTTCCTCCTGACTGACTGTGCCAGTCTTGGGTTGAGAGAGCTCTGCCTCCAGTTTGGCTGTGTAACTGCATCTCTCACATGTATTAGAGTTTGTTGGAAGGAGGACAGGGCTGTCTGTGTACATAAGGCAATTGTAACATTGCCTCAAAATTCCCGGATTCACCAGCTGGACTGTAGAGTAACCTTGAAATTGACCCTTGGACATACCAGATTAGTATAGGGAACTTGTTTTTTACTGATTAGGGAAGGGAACTGATTTTTCACTTGATCAGGAAGGACCAATCGGGAGTCTAATACTTATGAGAAGTCAAGGATGGTGTAGTGCGTTAGTTAGTTAGTGTTTCCTTATAAGAGCCGAGCAAGTGCAGAGCTTTAGAAAGAGAATAGAGTGATTACTTTGAGAGTTTGAACAGTTCTAAGGGAAAAAGTGAAGAGCAGACTTTGTGGAGCCTGGAAATAGTTTAAACCTGTTTAGGCGGTGCTGCCCGATGCTGCTCAGTGCGCAAAACTGCACAAGAAGAGAGTTGTAGGGTTTTAAGAGAGAGAGATCAAGGAGTTTAGAATTGACCCAAAATGGCCAATAAAACTATAGCTTCTAGGTAGTAACCACTCCTCCAGGGACAGGCAGGCTGTTCAGTGTTAACCACTCCCACTGATGAACACAGAGACTTTCCTTTAGCCCAAGCAAGCACTGGCCTTCTAGAAACTTCCAAACAGTTTAGAACAGCAAATCTGTAACTGAACTTTCTTAACTTTCAGAAAGTGGGAAAAAAGCAAGATTTTTTTGTTTTTTTTTTCTTTTTGTTGTAGTTTAAAGGTAGCAGAGATACACAAGCAGCAAAATAATCACAACAGTGCAATAAATGACCCCCACACTTGAGTGCTAGGCCAAAATCAGGTAAAATGCAGTTTTTAGAGAAAAAAACGATTTTAAATTAAGTGCAGCACAGGAAATGCAGTAAACAGGCTCTAGATGTGTTCCAAGTACTGTTACTGTCACAGATATAAACTTTAGCAAGCCGAAAAATGCCAAAAAGTAGGTGGCAAAGCAGTAAAACTTAACAAAAATCAGAAGAAAATACTTAAAATCACAAAAGTGGCTCCTTTTCTTCTCTCAGCGTTTTCTCCCCTTGGTAGGTGCTTCAGCAACAACTAGCAAGTCTGAACACAGTATAATATGTAAAAGTCATATGTTTAGTTCAATTGTAAATATAAAGGGGGAGAAAGACATTAGGATAGATTAGTATATATGGGGAGAAGTTGATAGGAAAAGGTTTACTAAAGTGGAAGAGAAGCTAGGATAGCCAGGTGAAGATGAGGAATTGAAGATGGGTAGAGAATCTGTACAGATAGGGATGGAGAAAAGTAAACAAGATTTATGTTCAACTCAGGGTATAGCATGAGCAGAGCCATGAGTCTAACAGGTGGCCTTTCAGAAGATACTTGAAGGAAGGATGGCAGGTTACAGTTCTAATAATCTGTGGAACAGAGTTCAATTGTTTGTTTTGTTTTTTTGCAACAGAGCAGCAGTAAAGGCTATTTCCAATTGATTTTCCAGGTTGCTAGATGGTGATAAGTCATTTGTCATTAGAGTAAATGGATCTGTTTGGGTGATAGGAAGGAATAGAGCTGAACACAGGGCAGGCATGGAGTTTATAAATGATATTGTAAACAGTAGCTAGCTGTATGAAGTTCAGGTAGCAGGGTAGTTCAAGCCAGTTCAAACATTTAAGGGCCTTGCAGTGATGTGCATGGTTTTGTTTTTTGCATCAAATTTAGCAACTTTGTCTTAGCATATTTCAAGTTTAGTTTTAATAAGATACCTGCAAGTTGGAAAGGATAGGAGCACCATATAAGAGTGAACAAAGTAGGTAAGTGGCTGCTACAGTGGTTTTAGTAGAGTTATTAAGAAGTTTTTTTTATGTCTATAAAGCATGCCTAGTTTCTGCTGAGTTTTTTAACATTATTTTGACTGTGGAGTTCAAATCTGAGGTTGCCATCAATTGTCACACCAAACAGTTTTGTATGGGATACAATTTCTCTCTCTGAATTTTTAAATGAGAAGATTTTTACACTGGATTTGTCCTTCAGATGTGCAGAGTAGGAGTAGTTTTGTTCTTTGGGGGGGTTGAGTAATAATTGGACATTATGAAGCCAGTTTTCAACAGAGATGAAGGCTTCTTGTGTTATTTCAAGAAGATGCTCAAAAGTGTCAGATGAGCATATTATTGTTGAATCATCAGCATACTGTATAAGTGATGCTTGCCTGGAAGAGGTATAGAGGTCATTAATGAAAATATTAAAGAGAGGTGAACTAAGAATTGAGACTTGTAGTATGCCAGTGGTAACGAGGAGGTAAGGAGAGAAATCATGTTATCATCTAATAGTTTGCTGTCTGTCAGATAGGGGAACCAGATAGGTTTGTCAGATAGGTTAAACCACTGAAGTGAAGGAGAGGATAGGCCAAAATTGTGCAGCTGTTGAAGGAGCTTGCAGTATAAAAGGCTTTGTACAGATCCAGAAGTATGGAAGAGATAAGCTTGCCAGAGTTCCTTTTCTTGTTTGTATTATCATAGCTGTACTATGGCCAGGAAAGACTCCATCTTGAGTACTGGGTAAGATCTGTTCTGAGAGGAGATGATAAAGAAGTTGAGTGTGGATACATTTTTCTAGGAATTGTTGAGAGAGAGAGAATTGCAATGGGATGAAAATTAGAGACTTCTGTCCCTTATGCAGTGGGATGGCATATGATCTTTGCCAAATGGCTGGGACATACTATTCCTGTATGGATGTCTGGTACTCGGACATTGTCTATGGACAATGTCTTGGAATCCCATCACCGAATGTTTATGTAAGTTCTCAGTACTCGACACATTAACCAACAGATTTTCCTACGTGTGCAGTGCTCCTCATAAATGCCCAATAGGTGGCATTAAATAAGAATATCTGAAAAACGTGCCTGATGCCCACCAATAGTTTGCTACCACCCTATATGTGCCACTTTTAAAATGTGGTGTTGATAGATTTTCATACTATACCATTGCTAACTGTGAACTGAGTGGGTCATCAGTTAACATTGTTTTGGAAGGCATTTTTCTTCATAACTCAAAGCCACTAGAAATATGTCAATTGTAAGGAAACTGTAGTGCATTCAGTTGCTCAGCTGGACTGATGATAAGACTCTGCAGATGCTAGCCATCTACACTGGACATGAACAGAGGATAAAAGCACAACTGAGGAATTTCACACAGATTAATATTTGGAACCAGACCATGAGGGAGCTCCAAGAACAAACAGGGATCTTCAAGACAGGTGTGCAGATCTGGCACCAATACGAAGACCTTCACAGCAGGGATTTAAATTACTTTTGCAACAGGATCTCACATATTCAAGCTCAGCTCCTGGGTGCCTTAAGTAAGTGCCAAAATCCACACCCTAACACCTTGTACTTACTGTTAGCATTTACTGACCACATATGTTGTTATGTGAACTAAGGTCCATTTGTATTCCATATGCAATACATAGATGAATATGACTAAGGAACTCCTAATGAAATTAAAATGTTAAATTAAAAGATGACGGGCATTCAACTGCTCATACAGTAGACATCCACAAACTTGCTTTGCCAAACAAGCAGGTGTGTAGAATATATAATTAATATCAGGTATTATGAATGAATGTAAGTACTCTGTAGAGCCCAGTGAAACTGCTAGTCCGTCAAAGTAGAATTTCAGCCAGGAATAATATTGTGATGTCCATTAGCTCACCTTGCTAAGCAATGCAGTGATATATATTGTGGTAGATTAGCCATAGGTTCAAATTCATTGACATAATATTTCATGGTACTGCACTGACTGAGGAAGTAATCTTTACACTTATTTTATTTTCAGAGTGCATTAACACCTACAGAGCCTAAACCACAGATGATTACACATTTTGCCATAATCCACAATTCTTCTAGAATGTGCTATACAAAATATTTTATTAATACTGGTGGATGCGTTATTCCATTGCAATGATCATAATAGTTACATTTTGTGAGTGTTGTCCTAGGAGTTCATTAATATATGTCCACATGCATTACTTCTTGAGTGAATATCATGGATTTGATATGATTCATTAGACAATGGGCAAACCATACATAAATACTCTGATTGGAGAACAAGAGTTCTCCAGCAAGGTATTAATGTAAAAGTAAAGCCCGCTGAGAAGAATGAGTCTGCCGCTTCATGCAACATATCAAGCCGCCGTAGAGCTCGGACTAAAAAACTGAATGGCCGCCATTATTTTACCCTTGCTAAACAGTGCTTTTGCTGTTTAATGAGTGTAAAATATAAAAAAAAAAAAAAAAAAAAGAAAAATTTGTGAGTGTAAAATATAAAAAAAAAAAAAAAAAAAAAAAAAGACAACTAAAAAAATGTAGGTGTGTGAGTGTTTGAGTGTATGTGTGCATGTCAGTGAAAGTGACAGCAAGCGAGCCATTATTTTACACTAGCAAAGCAGCGATTTTGCTGTTTAGCGAGTTGTAAAGTAAAAAAGAAAACATAAATAAAAGTGTGCATGTGAGAGTGTATGCATGTATGAGAGTGAACAATCTAGTGAAATGGAAAAGTGTGTGTTTGCATGCGTGCGTGAATGCATGCTTGAAAGTAGAGAGACTGTGTGTGTGTGTGTGTGTGTGTGTGTGTGTGTGTGTGTGTGTGTGTGTGTGTGTGTGTGTGTGAGAGAGAGAGAGATCCAGAGAGTGAGAGAGAAAGCGAGTGTGATGTGTGACAGAATCCATGTATGTAAGCAGAGGAGACTGTGTGTGAGAAAGATGAGAGATAGTGAGACCAATCTTTTGTGAGTGAAGCTGTGTATGAAAGAAGAGGAGACTGTGTGTGTATAAGCATGTGTGTGAAAGCAGAATAGACTGTGTATGAGTGTATGGGTGAAAGAATGGGCTGTATGTAAAATTGTTGTGTTTTACTTGCGTATTATTTTTAAGCATTATTATTATTTTTTATGCGTTTGATGTAAAAATGCTTCCTCTAAAACCATTAACGTATACTATAATAAGTATGAAACATTAGGCAGAGGAACTATTTTACATCAAAAATATATTAAACAAGTAAAATATACTTAAATAAATACATAAGTAAAACATAATTAAAATTCCTAAAAACATATTTAAACAGATGCTGGTATAAGTTAAAAAATATTCTTTAAAAATAAAACACAACAATTTTACATCAAACCTATTGTCTAAGCACAATATTGCCCTCCAAGGTGTGTGTTAATGTGTAATTAAAGCCCTTCCAGGGGTGTAGAGGCCCTCCGCCTGTGGTGTTGGGCCTCACAACACCCCTGGCCGGGCATTAATTACACATTAATACACACCCTGTCAGGCATTATTCTTGCATGTAGTACTTAGATTTAATACATCTCAAATATGGAGATATAAGCATTACACTGTGGTATAGCTGCTGGTTTATCCACTGTTGGCTTGTCTTAAAAAATTAACTTCTAACTAATATATTGTGGGTTTGAACCCCACTGTTGTCTTTTAAGTGTTGTCATGGACATTGTATTATAAAAATTTAAATATGTTTTACTTGTAACCTGTTTGTGTAATCTCTGTTATGTATTACAACAATCTTCCATGCTGCAGATAACAATGCATTCCTTTGTTATCCACAGCAGTTCTAGATATACTTCCATTCCATTTATGTATTATCACATATCTTTTGGTGCTCCTATTGCAGCTTGCATAGAAAACAAAATAAATATATGCTCAACATTACATATATTGCATGATTCAGCTTATATTGAAAACACAATAAATGTATGATCAGCATTATATATTACATGATTATTACTCACAATCATTGATATTTTGCTGAGATAAGACAGTTTGGAAATATTGCAGTGGACCGTGAATTCTATTTAAATGTGTGTTATAATCACACTTCATTTACAGCAAATCTGAGCATGCACTCCATTGACTGTGGCACATTTGGGGATTAGGGGGTAAGGTCATGTAAATCAATGATATCCACTTTATCTTGCTTTTGTAGGTTTGAATCCCCCATCAGATATTTACATCTTGCAATGTACAGCTTTGTGTTTGCTAGAGAGATAGGCTTGTTTCTTTACTTCCTACTTCTTTATTTTTCTTTTCATTTTTGGCTTACCTTATCCCCTTATTGTTTTGATGTGTATACTTTGGTACCTGCTAATACTTTATATGAAAATCTGTATGTTTATATTTGATGTACAGCTGTATTTGTGCATTAGTTCAGACATCCTAATTATTAAGCATTCTACACATACAATTGCATTGTTATTGTTGTGAATGTGCATATTGCTGTCCAGTTATGCAACAGTTGTCCTTTATGTGCTGTATGCTATATAACAGTATATAAAAAATGAATAAGCACAGGAATCTGTCTAGTTCCAACCTCACCACCATGAGTTTTGAGGAAAAAAAAAAAAAAACAAAGAAACTAGAGGTCTTAAAACATCACTGATGAGCTCAGTCACAATAATTTCCAAAAATCATGAAACCCAGGTAGTGTTTCAGAGCAGCAAGCCTTTATTCATCACATACTCTATAACAGTATAGACAGATTGCATGTATTACGGGGAGATATATGCTAAGCTTATAAAGGCCATTCCCCTTAATATTACTATGCATATAGCACAATACTTGTTCAACAACATTGGCCCATGTGCCCATGCAAATCTCAAAAATGCTTGGATGATGCACTGGGACTATTTCACATGTTATCCAGAAGTCACCTCATATATCATTATTAATGTGCAGTTAGAGGTATATGGCATATCATGTTTCAACTGATGAGTAATAGATCATTGGTATAAGACTTCTTTAAGTGCTTCATATGTAGCAAAGACCAAGAAGCTAAGCAGGTCGGGCTCTGGACTTGATTGTGAATGTAGATGAATGCTGTAGTTTTGAATTCAGTTTCTGACTGCTCCTAGACAGTTCTTTTAGTGTGTGTGTGATATAATTGCACTGTGATATAAATGTCTGTCTATGATAACTATGACTTAGAATTGTATAACACTGGAGGATAACATGATTAATTTACTAAGAGGAAATTCAGATCTGACTAATCTTAACATTAAATGCTGTTAAACCTCATAACACACAATCAGATTTGGAGCTTAAGCTTTCATCACATTTTATTCCCACAGGTGTAGAAGAACATGCATGCAACAGAGCTTTGTGCATTTAGTGAATGCACAAGCTGGAGGAGCAGAAAAGGGAGACAGGTATGTACCTTCAGCCTTATTGCTGCACAGTAGGATCATTAGCTTGTGTATATTTCCTGGATGTGAATGTTATTCATCTGGCATCCATGCATGCAAATTAGATGCAAGATTCCCATCCTGCATCTAACATGTATTTATTGTAATTATTAATGTATTGTGTATAACTTTTGCTAAGCATTTTTGTTGTGAAACTGATGTGTGCAAGTCCTTTGATGTTAATGGCTTATTTTGAGGTCATACATCTTCATTGACAAAATCTAAATGACACCCAACTTACAGTGTGATTAGTGTCTGGAGTTTACATGTAAGTTAAACGTGTTTCTTGTCTTGTTAATCACTGATGACAGTATGCTGCACAACTTTTGTTGTTTCAGCTATGTTAACAGTAGATAGTAAGCAACTTGTATGTATGATAGTGTGCATAACTTGCCTATCCATATGAGGAGTGGGCGTTTGCTATCTTTGTCATGGTCAGTGATGTTGGCATGGTTGTAATACTATGCATTGCTTGAGTTCCACTTTATTAGTAATGCACGTGAGTGCTGTAGGTTTGATTCCAGCTTCTGTCTGATCATCATAGAGATTTGTTACTTGTGCTATTCCACTCCTTACTATGCATTTAAATATGTATTTTAAATTACGTAAGCACAGGGACAATCAGGCTGAACTAAAGTCAGATATAAGCATCTCATTTTCAATATAGTTTCTTCATGTGCAGTGTGATATTTCTGAGTTCATTGAAACACATTTGAATTGGCAAGTAAATGTTTATACATCTGTTTTGTAAATACAGCTTGACCTAGCAATACTATGCTACCATTTGACATTGCATACTGCACAGAAATGGCCTTTACATTTGATTCCATTTTGGTGCAAGTGTTATGATGTTATCTGTTACCCATGATGCACTACACACATCATTTGCATTTGATTATCAGCTACAGACTTAATGTGCAGAAATTGCAATATTCTTAATATCACATATCTGCCTTATATGATCTCCACATGTAGTAGACATTGCATACATTAAACTTTTATGATAGTGTGTTAGTTTTGTAATGGCACCTTGGCATGTATGTGTGTGGTAATCATAGTGAGATCATCAGTACCTGTTGATTTATAACTATACTGCTGCTCCTAACCTGCAGAGGATGGTATGCCATAATACTAATTATATGGCTATGCTGTAGATGTGTGACACTCCTATGTATATGTAGTTTGAGGACATTTGGTAGGTTTTATCTGTTTACTGGGGTACAGCACTGACCAATATTGACCAGTTTTGGGCTCAGCCCAAGTGAAATGCAAAACATTTCACAAAAACAAAAATACAGAAATGTAAGCAAAAACAGAGTGGTTCAGACTAATCATATTGGGGAAAAAAAATGTGTATACACATTTCTTGTGAACAAGCACAGTGCAATGTATGATCAAGCAGACAGTAATGTACAATATATAGATTAGTTTCTAAAACAAGTCAATCTTCAGTATCTCTTGAGAGTGGAGAAGAGACTCTAAAAGGAGATGGGATAGGTGATATGTTCTGTGTTGAAACAGGAACATTTGGCTTGGATGATGAAGTGCTTTTTGAGTTGCATTATGAATGTGGAAAATTGATTTCCTTAATGTCAATGGGGAGAGCTTGCCAAAAAGAAGATGCCTGAGAGAAGAAACCATGTGCAGTGCTATTGAGTTAGGCTCTAGGAGTAATGGGAGTTGGTGGGGCTTATGAGTAGTGTCTCAAGTTGTATGGGGATGTTTTTTCATGAAGTCTTACTGCAAGGGAAGTAAATGTATGGAGCTGGAGGGGTCTATATTGAATAACAGAAAAGGTGTTTCAGCAAACACCTCTTTGCCGACACATAGACAGTGAACGCACAAAACCGTGAGCACTGACATCAGCGATTTCTTTCCCTGGGAAAAAAATTGCTTGTCTAAAAAAAAAATAATGAAAAACATAACAAAGTGGGGGGCTCTGCCCATTATGCCTCCCACCCACCTCCCCTACCTAAATATATGAACTCTGAGATCGCACTACAGTGGGGAAAGGGCAAACTTATGGGGATGGCCAAGCGATTTCTTTCCCAGGGAAATAAATCACTGTTCTGAATTATCGCACTTTAGTGCATTTGTTCATTATGTGTCGGTGAAGAGGTGTTTGCTAAAACACCTCTTTGATTATTCAATATAAACCCGAGCTGGAGTAGTTTGTAGACTTGACACCCTTAACACAGTTTAGATCTTTGTTTTATGGGTAGCCATTTGACTTTTTCTAGGGTGATACTGTGATGTTAACAGACATTTGAGTTTGTAATAGTTCAGCAGATGGTGTTAGAGATAGACAGGAGTGTTGTAAGGTTTTTTATTTTATTTTTTTTTTTTTGGATGCAGAAGCAAAAATTGTTAGCCCATATTCAAGTTGAGAAAGGAGAACTCGTTTGCCAGTGGTTGCTCTGGTTGGTTAGGATAGAAAAGGGGAGATACTTTTTGTTGAAAAGACAAGAGAGTTTATTTTGGCTCTCAGTTTGTCTAAGTGGAAATGGAAGTTTAGTAATTGATCAAGCCATAGTCCTAAGTATTGAAAGGTGGAGGTTGCCTTTATTGAATGGTTGCATAGGAGGTACTTGGTGAACTTTCTGATGAGTTCTAAAAAGCACTGTTTTGGTCTTGGTGCAGTTGAAAAGTAATTTATAGTTTATGAGCCATCGGTGAAGCTCATGTAAGTCTGAATGGTGTTGGCATTGAATGTTGGTGTGATAGTGACCTGAGTGGTAAATTGCTATGTCATCAGCATACAGGATAAGTGGGAGATGAGGGAGTCCCCAAGTTTGTTAATGAATATGGAGAAGAGGAGGGAGTATGAAATGGATCCTTGTGGTAACAGATGGAAATTCTGATTGGGAGGAACCTATATTAACTCTAATGAGTCTGTCAGTGATGATGGTGATGATGTTTTAAAACTACTGACTGGACTAATACCAATTTTATGTAGTTTGGTTTGGGGAAGATAGCAGTCAATGAGGTCAAGTGCCTTTGTCAGGTCTATAAATAGGGCAGCTGTAAGTAGGCCACTGTCAGAGCATAGCAGGATGGCATCAGTTATGGACCAAAGTGCTGTCATAGTACTTTGTCCAGTTCAGAATCCATGTTGTTTGGAGGAGACTGCGTTGCACTTCTGGATATAGAGAGAGAGAGTTGTATGTAGACTGTCCTTTCAGGACGTTTTCCCAGAAATGGCAGGATGGATATTGGATGGAAGTGAGAGGTATCTTTTGGGTTGGTTTGCTTTAGGAAGGGTTTAATTATAGCAGTTTTCCAAATTCATGGCATGATGTATTGTGTGAAACATACATTATATATGTGATTGAGAGGAAGACATAGATTCTCTCTTCAGTGATATATGAACCAGGGGTTTATGCTGTCAGATCCATGAGGGGGTGTCAGTGGCAATATTTTCAAGAGAATACAGACTTCTTTGGGACATATACATTTGAAGTTAACAGAGGAATGAATGGTGATGGGGTGGGCAATGCATGATCTGTGGGAGGTGTGGACTTTATTGATGGCAGATTGTTAAATTCTTTAAGGAAATCTTCTGGAAAAAGTGTTTTGTACCACATTGAATGTTTTTGTAGACTGTGTAGCATGGAAACATTTTCTTCCAGTAACTAGTTTAACCTCTTTCCAAAACTGCTTGGGGGAATCTAAGAAGGTAATTTTTTTCTTTGTTTGGAGATTTCTTTTGCGCCTTCTGATGGACTTCCTAGCTCAGAGGTGTGATTGTCAGTTGTTGGGGTCCTTTTCCAGTTTTGCCATGTTTCATCTCTTAGAGTTAAAACATGTTTGAGTTCACTGGATAGTCATTCAATTCTGATGGGTATATAAATCCTCTGAATGTTTGGGTAGAATTTGTCTTACAGCTGTTGTAGAAACATCTTTACTGAAGGGTAAGGAAAATGCCCAAATGCGTAAGAAAACCTCAAAATTTGTATGTGTCACATGATGAAGGGAGGATGTATGAAGTAATGACACCATCACAACGTGGATATATTAATAAGCTAAAGACGCACATCAATACCTGCATGAGCATGGAAAAATGTTAAAACACAGCATACAATATCATCCTATACAAGAGACCACACGAGACATGAAGATGATAATTTTTGATACAAGTGCATGTTTAGCAGTGATATCCTCCTTCCATGACTATAACAATCCTCCTTTCATGACCACACCAGTAGGCCTTCAATCATTACACTGATCATATATAAGCTATGTAATTGCAGTCAGTTGCACATAAGATATACTGTAATTATGTTACAGTACATTGAAATGTACTGCTGTCATACTCATTACTGTGTGTGGTTGTCATTGTTCTTTTATGATTGCATAACTTTAGACAGGTGCTAATATTTGTTGATACATAGTTCCACCTTGGCCCATGATACTCCTTGCCATTTGGATTACATACCAGTATTTTAAGATATGTAAATTTAAGTTTGTCCTACTTTACAGGCTATTTAAGTGCTTCCCTGACATGTAGGCAGATGTCTTATATCTCTGATGTTTTGCTATCAAATATTAAAGGCATGATATCTTACCTAACTATATTATTGGTAGTAAATACATTGGCACTTGACTTACATGATGTGTGCTTGTACAAAAGGTTATGGGAATGTTGATGGCATCTTTAGTCCATTGTGTGAATGCATTACATATGGCACTGCTCCATTCCAAATGTGTTGCCCGGTACTATCTGTCTTGCATAACAGATATGCTTCAAAGTGTAAGGGGTTGGTGTATTGCAGATTTGCACAGGCAAAGAACTGATGGATTAATTCTCATGTGACTAATACATCACATACTTAACACTTGATTACTGTTTATGGATGACTCATATATATATATATAATGTTGTATGTAATGTTGTTTTTCTTTTCCATTTGAGATTCCTTTAGAATATGTAAAGTTGTGCAATTATTGTCAAGTTACAGAGCATATTACGTGTGTCAGTCCACCCATCCATTGACAAAGACATTGACATGCACAACCACTTCCTACTGAGTTGGACTCTGACAGCCAGGCCAGAAACCAGGATGATGATGATGATGATGATGAGGGACCAGGACCAGCACATGCAATCATTCCAGCAGGCCAACACTGACAACATACTCCACTTCACCAGCCAGATGGCTAGAGAGACCAGATACATGATGTCATCACTGATGTGTTCCAGACCCAAATGATGGGGAATTTCTTCCACGATATGGCTCAGGACAAAAGCTACTCCTTCTAAAAGATCACTGTGAGATCATTCATGGCATTCATCCCCATCAGAGAGGGTGCACAAGACCATAAGTATAGTCTACGGGATCCATTCATGTAATGCTGCCACCATTGTCTGTTCCTATTTAGCTAATTTAGCTAATTTTGCATTATTAGGCACACATTTGTGCTCGGAGTTAGTGCAGAATGGCACAAAATACACTGAACCGACCGATGTCGCCAACATCGTGGCAGACAGGTTCAGTGCAAACTTCACCCCCAAAAGGGCCCATGACCATACCAGAAGAATGTAGAGCCCCTGAAATCACAGACACTCTAGTTAAAACAGCCCTTTCCAAAGCCAAAAACACAGCATCAATGCGACTGGACAGTGTCCCAGGCTGCGTCCTACACAAGCTCAAAGATGAACTAACCCCTCACCTAACCTCACTGCTCAAACTCAGCCTCTCCACAGGCTATGTACCCATAGAGTGGTGCACAGCAATAGTTATTCTGCTCCACAAAGGTGGAGCCACAACAGAACCCCGGGAACTATTGCACCTATACGCCTGACTAGCTTGGTCTGCAAGGCTATGGAGCACATCATCATGGAACACATTAACAGAGAAATTGGGAACCTCCAAACACTGAACCCTACCCAGTTCAGCATTGTTAAGGGCAGATCATGCCTCCTAAACCCAGTGGACTTCTTTGAGACAGTTATCAAGGCTATAGACAAGGAAAGGTGGTACACACAGCTTACCTAGACCTCGCAAAGGCCTTTGACACCATTCCCCATTCTGGTATTATAGACAAGCTCACCAGCCTGAACATAAACCCCTATGTCATAAGATGGGTTGCCAACTGGCTCATGGACAGAACCCACATGGTGCAAGTTGCAGAAGCTAGGTCTGACTTTAAACTGGTTATTAGTGGCGTTCCGCCGGGTTCAGTCCTAGGACCACTCCTTTTTGGCATATACTTCTCAGAGGTACAGGCAAGCACTGAAGGACTATGGCTGACCAAGTTCACAGAGGACTGCAAACTAGGGGCTATAAATGACTCTCCGACTGACACAGACATCCTCCAAAAGGGTCTCACTGAGACAGATACCTGGTGTCAAAATCATGGCCTCAAGCTAAATGCCAAAAAGTGCATAGTCATCCCCTTGGGGAAAAACAAAGTACCCACAAAACTACATAGGTGGTAGTCCCCTAAATATGGAAGACGTAATAAGGGATCTGGGGACTCAAGTAGACAGTAATCTCTCCTTTGATAATCACATTGCCAAAGTGGTTAGAAAATTCTTCTATCTGGCCCACCTAATCACAAAAGGGTTTGCATCCAGATCAAAAGAGGTCATTGTGCCTCTCTACTCAACATTCATCAGACCCATCATAGAGTACAATGCCCCATTTGGGATGTACCTTACAAGACACCTGCAACAGCTGGAAAGACCACAGAAGTACCTCACCAAGAGGATCACTGGCCTCAAACAGATGCCCTATGCAGCTCGACTTAAAAAACTCCAGCTGTACTCGGTTGCATATCGCCTAATCAGAGGTGAACTCTGCCTGACATACAAGGCCATGTCCAACCCAAAATTGATGGACATGCTCCACCTAAAGAAAACCATATCCTCTCAAGCCACATGCTCTAGGGATCTAAACCTCACCACAACAATAAATAGGATGTGCTGGAGGGATAGATTCCTGTCCCAGAGACTTCCCATGCTTTGGAAAAAGATTCCAATATACATTAGGCAACGCTCTTCACTAACACTGTTCAAGATAAACCTTAACGAGTGGATGGGAAACAGGAAGTTTACCCCTGGGATCACTTCAGTGGCTCTGCTGGACAGAGGCACAGGGAACTAATCTAAGGGGGCGGCGAAAGCCAACACATTCTGGCTAGGCTTATAAATGCCTTTGGGCAGATAGCCTAGTACATACCTATGAACCTACTGAGTCTGATTTACATCAGCTCCTATACGGTTATCACGTGATGGTTTCAGCCACATCGACTGAAACGTGTTGATCATTTTGGTCGAGATTGTGGCCAGTCGGAATGTTTGTGTTTGGGTTTATTGTTTGTTGCTTCGAACTGCAAATGTTTTGTCATTCGAACAAACAATAGTAAACACACACACACACGCACATATATATGTATATATATATATATATATATATATATATATATATATATATATATATATACACATATAAAAACCTTAAACACATCTACTAATTTACTACTTTCCTATAGCAAGTCTCCTATCTTTCAAAAACGTTTTATATTAATAGTTTCATTTAAACCTGGAAGTTTATCTGCATTTATCTTTATTTGTCACTCTATTTCTCTCTTTTCTATCTCATTTTTATAATTACCTAGTCTTTTATCAGAACTGTCTTGCTGTAAAACAGAAAACAAGAACTTCTTATATATTTTACAACACACACAATGTTTATATAAGGTATTTTTATTGTCCTTCTTCCTAATATCATATATGTGCTCCCTTATTCTCTTGCCCAGGCTTCTGCTAGTCATACCTAGATAAAATGCTGGACATCCTCAGAAACTGGCTATATAAACTAAACCTTTTGATTCACAATTAAATCTACCCATTACTTTAATAATTTGATCTAATTGTTCTAAATTCATATAATGTCCTTTACTGATAAATCTACAAATAGGACACCTATTATATTTAAACAGTCCTTCTCTTCTCCTTATACTAGTCAGTGGAAATACACTACTATCATGTTCCAACAGTTTTTAAGAGTATTTTCCTTTTTATGTACAAATAAAGGTTTATTACCAAACAACCTGTACAAATTGCTGTTCCCTTCTATAATCATCCAATTGTCTTGAATACTCTTGCAAATAGCCGTATTACCTGCAGTCATACTAACACTGAAACCTCAGAATGATGTTCATAGGTTTCCCACTGGGTTTAATTGTTTATTTTTAAAACCATATTTTAAAATGGGAGCATATTAATTGACTCTTTTTCCAGTAATTTCCAAAATGTTACAGTCAAGTATGAAGCTCTTGGGTTTGGAGGTTGGCATAATGGTTAAGGTGTTTAACTTGCACCCACAAGGTGCAGGGTTTGATTCTCACATGAGGTAATTGGCTAGGCATAAAATGACCCACAAGGACAATTAGCCTATTTCTAATCTATGAACCTATAAGTACCATAGAATTATATCCTCTTTCTACAAATAAAGCCTTAATAAACTTTACTTCATTTAAAAAATCTTCATCCAAACTAGTCATTCTCAAGGCCCTTATGAATTGGCCTCTAGGAATGTTGTTTTTAATAAAGTCTGGATGAATACTAGAATAGTTTAAATCACATTTGGAAAATACCATTTTACAATGAATTTTACCAAACAAATCCTGCTTAATATCATCCCAGCCCAAATTAATATCCAAAAAGTTGACCATTGTTCCATAGTTTCCTAAAGTAAACTTTACATATGTAAAACTTTCATTTAATTTATTTATTAATTCTTCCAAGTTTATATTGTCATCTCTAACCATAAAAAACAAATCATCAGCAAATCTTTTATACAAAATTATATTTAAGCCATTGGTCACTTTGGGTAGAAGTTCTTTTTCCCAAAATCCCAAAATTAATTTGGCAAAAGCAGGAGCTAGCCTCGACTCCATGGCTACTCCTCTCTTTTGTCTGTAATATTTGTTGTTAAATAAAAAATAATTGTTTTTAGAAGTACATCTACCAATAAACAGTGTAAATTAATACTGTTATTGTGATAGTCTTTATATTTATTTAAGAAGGACTTTAAATGCTCTATCCATTCTTCTTGTGGTATACAAGTGAATAATGATACCCCGTCTATTGTTAAAAAATATCTTATCTCTTCTCTTCATTGTCATCCTATTGAAATGAACATAATTGATCCAGAAAGTCCCAGGAATCTCGAATGTAAGACATTGCATTATAGGATTTAATACAGAATCTAAATATAATGAAATACCCTCTATACTACTGTTAGGAGCAGATACAATTGGTCTGAATGGGGGGTTGGTTGGATCCTTGAGTATTGTTGGTATGCCGAACAGCATTCCTACCTTAGGATGCTCAATCTATGAAAACTTGTATAAATCATAACTAATGTCACCATTCATAAAACACTCATATAAACAGGTGTGTATATATACTGAAAACATTGGTATATTTCACTTAATTCTACTTATTCATACTCATTAACACTGTCCAGCAATTTTTCCATACTTTCCTTATAACTATTTACATTCATTATAACCAGCCCTCCACTCTTATCAGCCTTCATAAACCTTAGTTGTCTATCATTAACTAACTCGTACAGGGCTTTCCTTTCATATATATTCATGTTGTAAAAACATCTCTGATTCTTACTACTTAACATATGTCTAACACCATTTTCACATGCCAAAACAAAAGTCATCAGTGTGTGGTGTAATGCAGGATTGAAAACAGAAGACATCAGCCAAAATATATCCTAAGTTTAACTTTCTGGTGTAAAACTTCAGTTCTAATATTGTCCTTGTATAATTGGCTCTATGACTAGGTATATAATTCAGTCCATGTCTTAACACTCTAAAACGCTGGTCAGTCAATTCTTTATAAGACAAATTGTATATTTTTGTTTGTACACTCACTGTTAAATTCAATGCTTTCTCCCTCTGCTCCGTCGACTTGTCTGATGGGACTTCCCCTCTCCCTGAGCAAAAACTTGGGTTAGTGTCTCTCTCATAGGAGCTATCAACTGCATCCTTGCTGTTTTTGTTTGTGGAATGTGCCATACAACTAGAGGAAGACTTACTTGAGAAACCATCTCATCGCACTGTTTCAGTCCCTATAGAATCCATTTGATGAACTGAAGGCTCAATGGAGGTGACCTCATGTTTAGTTCTTCCCGCTCCAGCTCTTAAAGGGCTACTTATAGTTTCTTTAAGTCTTGATGTCTTTAAACAATAATTTAAATTGAAAACTCTACTTCTTTGGCTTGATTTAGTAGAAATCATAAATGCGGTCTTACTGTCATAAGCCGCAATGTCTCTCAAAAGTTTCCTTTGCATTTTTTTCATAGCGATCCACCAATGAAAATATATTGTTGTAAGCACTTTGTAGGCCAGGTTGCTTACCAATCAATTTGTGTAGTTTCTTATCCACAGTGTCAATGGTGTTTTTTAGTTTGCTCAATGTCACACTGTTATTCTGAATTATGTTGCCTAAATATTCGAGCCCAGCCTTATTAAAGAGCTGTATTAGCTCTTGAAAGAATAGATCGTCAGTGGTTACACCATTTGGAACCTTGAAGAATTGAAACACTTTTGGCACAATATTAATACTTATACAGTGCTCGAAGTATTTGTTCTCCAAGGATATAGCACAAAACCTTTTGAGTAATTTTTTTAAGTCAAAAGCCAGAGGTCTAAAACTGTTTTTTATAGCATCACAGTTCATGACTCAATTTGAAGGGATTGTAATTAACTGTAAAGACATCTGTAATTACTTTGAAGCTGCATTGTACTTTTATGAACCTATTTCTTTCAAAACGTCTGCCCGGAACAATAGTTTCATCACTCTCCCCAGAATCAGAAGGCAAGTCCCTCTTTTTCTTTTGATTGTATTTAGGGAGGGCACTGTTATTCTGAATTAACTTGCCTAAAAAGTCAAGCCCAGCCTTATTAAAGAACATTGTTAGCTCTTGAAAGAATAGATCATCAGTGGTTACACCATTCAGAATCTTGAAAAATCGAAGCCCTTTTGGCACTCTATTAATACTTATAAAGTGCTTCAAGTTCTTGATCTCCAAGGATATTGCACAAAACTTTTTGAGTAATTTTTCTAAGTCAAAAACCAAAGGTCTAAAACTGTTTTTATAGCATCACAGTCTCTTTGTTTGTGACTCAGTTTGATGGGATCACGATTGACTATGTAGACATCTGTAATTCCTTTAAAGCTGCATTGTACATCTATGAACCTATTTCTTTCAAAACTTCTGCCCTGAACAATAGTTTCATCACTCTCCCCAGAATCAGAAGGCAAGTCCCTGTTTATTCTTTTCATTATATTTAGGGCGGGCACTGTTCATATTCAGAACAGCTTTTAAAGTTTTCTTTATCTCACACGTAAGACTTACTAAATCTTGTAAAATTTTCATCTGACTGTCATGTCTTGGATGAATAGTAAGGCTTAGTAACTCATTGTCACTACCACTGGCCATTGGAATTCCAGTAAAATCACCAAGAAAACCAAAAACTGGAACTAATCCAATGTGGAATAACCAATATTAGCAATAAACTAAAAAAAAGCATGAACTGTACCAACGACAGAGAATACTTTAGCATATAAAAACCTTTTATTCACCACTTTTGTCTACAGACATAGACTTCTTCAGAAACAAAGACAAAAACAGTTGACACCTTTAACACCCCTTTAAGGGTCATAGGTTCATAGGTAGGTACTAGGCTATTGGCCTTGGGGCCTATACAAGCCCAGCTAAAAATGTACCCTGGCTTTAAGTAATGATTTAAAATCAATTAACCTATAAAATCATCCAACCAATTAGTACAAAGTATGAATACACTATACATGAGAAAGAGAATGTTATTAGGAAAACTCCTGGCATCTGCCTGTCTTATTCAAACAACATAGAAGATATATACAATATTATCAGAAAGAACTGGCACATTTTAAAGTCTGACACTAAGGTTAACAGTATTGTAGGTACTGAACCCACTTTTGTATTTAGGAACAAGGGTTCACTTAAAAGAATGTTGTGTTATGGTAAGAAGGAAAACAATATAGATGGTAGGATGGGCACATTTCCGTGTATGAATTGTAATTCTTGTACGCTTATTAATGTGAGTAATGTTTTTGTACATCCTAGAACAGGAAGAAAGTACATATTTTAAAGTAAAGGCTATGTGCAGATCCAGACATTTAATTTATTTTTCACAATGTTCGAAATGTCAGAAATTTTATGTGGGTAAAATCAATCGTTCCTTGATGGAAAGAATGAGGGAACATGCTAGGAACATTAGACAGGCTAACGCCAATAATTCTTCAGTCCAACATATCCTAGACACTACAGAAGAACATACATTTAAGTTACAAGTTATTGAACTGATTAGGGACGATGGTAGCATGGATGATATGGTTAATAAAACAGAAGATAGAGAGTTGAGTTGAATCTTAAAACTCCAGCCAGATAAAGAAGCAGGTTTAAATGACAGGGTCTCTTTAAGACTCAGACTTAAGAACAGGAGACCTCTAATTACTAATGAGTGTTAAGCATGTGCTTTGTGCTTTAAGATTTTATTGGTGAGTTGTCTAGCTGATGAGATGCATATTAAGATGTTGCTTGCATTTGTGAAATATGGTCTGATGAAGTGGCTTTATACATGAAAGCGCTCACCATTTTTATTAATTTTATAATACTGAATAAACAGGTTCTCTGCCATTGTTTACTTGTTTTATTTTACTTAATGCTTTTTACAAGTCTACTTTGTGGTTTTGCTACCTGTTTGCATTTTTGCCGTGATTTGGGGATGGCAGAGAGCCTAGATATTGAGTTGGATTTCACATTGGACATGCCTAGAGTGGAGAAACAAACAGTAACCTCGAATAGACTGTTGAATGTGGTGGATAATCCCTTGTTGCAGCTGGAACTGTGTCATGAGGATTTTGGGACAGAGGTACTGAATATTGATTATGAACCTTCAATAACTTATGTAAGGATTTGGAAGAGCAGTTATACAGTGGCAAAGGCTACATTTTGAGGCATGTCTAGAACCACTGAGTTGTACACAGAGGGTTAAGAGTACTGGTCATGCCTACATATGGAGCAACCTTTCCTGAATTGCTTAAAAACTGGCAAACAGTTAATTTGAACACCAGTTTTAAATATATAGAAATGCTCATTGACTTTTTTCAGGCCTTGGAAGACTCCATAGTTGATTCAGTACAGGTTTGTCAGCACAAGTTTGCTAATGAGTTCCCTATGGCTGTAGGGAAACAACGTATGGAAGAGATATTAAGTAATGTGCCTGCTTCTGAGTGTCATTTGAAACAACAAAAAGCCAAGAAATTGAGAAGAGACTTGACTGATTTCACTACTGGCCGGATTTTACTTGGGCTAATTTCGGAATGCCTATTAAGAACACTGAAACAGTAGTTCTAGCACAAACTGTGAATGGTGGAGATGAGACACATCCCCTTAACACTACAACAGTTACTGGTACAGAAGCGGCACCAGTTATGAATGCTTCTGCATTCTCTGTGGCTTCCAGTGCCAATAACAGTGAACTGAGTCAAGCAAGTGGTTCCCAGCAAGTGGTTTGTCCCAAAGACAGTTATAGAAGACAAAATATAGCACAAAAACAGTTTTTTATAGATCTTCCGCTCCCTATCAGGACTTTGAAAAGAGTGGAGAGTAGCCGCTCCAACAACAGAGGGCAAAAAAGGAGAAGAGAGCAGCAAACAGCTATGCTGACTATCAAAAAGATGTGGGGCAAAGAAACAGTCTGGACTGATTTACAACATCTCTAAAAGAGTTTTAAATGAAACAGAACAAATGTTACTACAAAAAGGTTTGTCCTTCATACCTGCTTCCTCTACAGATTTAGCAGAAGTCACCACTGATGTTAGATTATATGTATACAATACTATGCTGTGTATAATGTTTCTAGAGACAATGGCTATTAATGTTTTTAAGAAACCCAGTGTGTTTTGTCCTAATTTGAATGCTACACTAGATGTTTTTGTTGTGTATGTGAAGAAGATTTTTATAGCAGCGATGGTAGTGCAGCAGTTATCGTTGCCTCCTCACAGCAAGAGGTTCTCTGGTTCGATCCTCAGCTGGGTTGCCTTCTGTCTGGAGTCTGCATGTCCTCCCTGTGGTCGCTTGGGTTTCCTCTGGGTGCTCTGGTTTCCTCCCACATCCCAAAGGAATGATGTAGATGGATTGGACACTCTAAATTGGCCCAAGGTGTGAGTGCGTGCATCTGTGTGCCTTCTGTGGAAGGTTGGGTACTGGGCTGGCAACTTGACACCATAAAACTCCACTGCCAATCATGAGCAGACAGTTGATCCACTGTGGTGACCCCTAACTTGGAAAAAGCTGAAAGAAGAAGAAGATATAATGATTTTTCCAATCATCATAGTAATAAGAGGTTTTAAAACTTATCTGATAATGAGTGCATGGCTTTACACAGTTTACAAACTGATGATACTATCTGTATTAAATAAGCGGATAAAGGAGGTGATTATCATGCACATGAGTTTCTATGAATCATCTGTCCTTGAACTGTTACAAGATGCTGAAACATATGAGGAGATTATGTTTACTGAAGTTACCAGCATTATCACAAATGTACATAATATTTTGTATGATTGCTTATCAATTGTATTTCTGATGACATCTATAGATTTTGTTTGGTTGAACTTCCACTTATTCCCACCTTCCAAATTACCTAAGATTCACAAAGATCCATCTAACCGACCATTTAAGCTGATAGTAGCAGGATGGGGCTGGGTCATGGAATTGATGTCTGTGTATGTAAAGAAACAAGTGAGGCTAGTACTAAGCAACTATGAGGTAATTTTAAGTGATTCTAAACAGTTTCTTTTGGATCTTTATGATGCTTTTGATGGCATCAATATGAATTTGTTTTTTTTTTGTTAATGACTTTAGATATTTCTTCCCTATTCACAGTTATTCCGCATGATACAGGGTTAGAGTATCTGAAAGCTTTTTATTAGGCTCCAGTAGCTGCAGTCCATGCAAGATAGATGTTTTATGTTTGTTCATTGAAACCATCTTGGAGAACAATGTTTTCATGTTCTCTAAGAAATATTACAAACAGAAGAAAGGGGTAGCTATGTGCCAACAGTTATGCTAATGCAGTGCTAGCACACTGGGAGTCCCAGTATGTCCTTAGTAACAACAATTATGTATCAAACATCAGATTTTATCATTATTTTGTTGACAATATTTTTATTTTGTGGCAAGGTGAATAGGGTTGTTTACAAGATTTGTTAATATATTTGCATGAGACTACTACCTTCCTTAAATTTTCCATGAAATTGTCTACTCATACCATTTATTATTTAGATGTATGTTTATTTGAGGATGCGGAGATGGGACTTGTAACTACCAGACATAGGAAAGAGTGTCATAGAAATCATATTCTACACCGCAATAATTTACATACACCACATGTTTATAGAAATATCATTAAAGGAAAGTTTATGAGAATATCGAGGTTGAACAATAATGATATCATGTTTATGGAACAGGTAGAAGTTATGAAGAAAGAACTACTGCAGAGGGACTACAAATCTGAAGAGATACAGTTGGACCAAGTTTTACACTTGAGGAATACTTTAGCAGCCCCCTTCTTTTCTACTAAAAGTGGGCAGACTGTGGTTGACAAAGAGAATTTTATTAAGAAAACTCCTGGTATCTGCCTGTCTTATTCAGACAACATAGCTGATATATGCGATATTATCAGAAAGAATTGGTACATTATAAAGTCTGACACTAAGGTTAACAGTATTGTAGGTATTGAACCCACTTTTGTATTTAGGAACAAGGGTTCACTTAAAAGAATGTTGTGTTATGGTGAGAAGGAAAGCAATATAGATGGCAGGATGGGCATATTTCTGTGTATGAATTGTAATTTTTGTACTCTTATTAATGAGAGTAATGTTTTTGTACATCCTAGAACGGGAAGAAAATGAGTAATGAAAGTCCTCGGTTTAACCACCACGGCTACTCGGTCAAAAACTTTAATATGAACGTATTAAAACAAGTAAATAAAGCCAAGAATGTGTAAAATAAAACTTCAGATGTAGAGAGCAGTTGTATTCTGTTCCAATAAGTGCTTTCAGCTTAGTAGCCTTCATCAGATTGTAGTCTAGAGCCTGAGTTCTCATTGTGAGGTCACTGTCTTTATAACCTCTTTCCTTGAGATTGTCTTGTCACTTTTTATATTCCTTATCAAAGTCATCATCATTTGTACAAAGTCTAGAAATTCTTAATGCTTGATTTTCCATAATATTATTAAAAATATGGCCAGGATGCATGCTGTTGCTATGCAAATAATGATTCCTCCAGGTGTTTTTCTATACAAATTCGTGCTCAGGCCAGTATCTTCTTGCAGGGTGATGCTCATGTCTAAAAAGTTAATTTCTTTCTTTGAATGGTTGACCTTGAACTCTAGAAAGTTGGTACTTGAATTCAAATAGTCAGTAAAAGATGTCCGCTGGTCTTCATCACCTTTCCACAAAATAAAGATGTCATCCACCAAGCAACCGTAATAAAGCAAATGTCGATTGGTTAGTATTATTCAATACCTCTACTTGTTTCCAATAGGCAAGCACCAAATTCAAATAGCAATTGGCACAGGGGGTGCCCATGGTCACCCCCCAAACCTGCCAATAAAAATCATGGCCATACACAAACACATTGTTTTCCAGAATTAACTCTAGTAGGGAACAGAGTAAATCGGATTTATGTCAAGCTTAATGTAAAAATTCATGAATGGCTTCAATCCCATATTGGTTCAGAATCACTGTGAATAAACTGTTGATATCCATAATCACCAGAATGAGATCTATAACATCTGTCAAATTTCCTGTTTTCTTGGCGAGATCTGTTAAGAAACTACCCTTATCCTTAAGCACCACTTTTGCTTGGGCTAGTATCTTCTTAAGTTCATTCTCAACAAATATAGAGAGGGCTTTGATTATCCAACCCCTACCTGCTACTATTGGTCGTAGGGGTGGTTTTGCATTGTCTTTGTGAATTTTTGGCAGTCTACTGATAGTTAGAATGGTAGGCATGTCAATTTCAAAATATCAAATAACTCTTTCGCTAGATGCCTCCCCATGAACATATTGTACAAAATGCTCTTAAAGCTAGTAATCATTGCATCTGGGTCCCATTTACTTCATTTTTTGTACATGTGTTCATCTTCTAACATAAATTGCATTCTGTTTCTATACCACGAGGAATCCATAATCACAATAGCCCCCTCTCTTTCAGCAGGATTTATGACTAGATTTCTCTTCTTCAAAGCTGAGATAATGCCTCTCTTTCTTTCTGAGTCATATTATGGAAATTCCCACTCATACTTGCCTTGCTTCTAATTTTTTTCAACTTCATTTTTACACAAGCGTGAGAATAGTTCAACTGTGGGATGATTTACAGGTGTAAAGGTGCTCTGTTTTTTATATTGTTCAAATCTATATTTATTGTCTGCACCAAAAATGGATTTAAGCATAGCATTTCTTCCAAACAGCTTGATATCAACTACAAATTCATTCAAGTCAGATCGCAACGAAGAGATAAAGTTAAGACCTATCTCAAGTATTAATATCTGTTCAGGACTGAAAGTTACCTGGGGCAAATTCACTACCAAATTCTGTTGACTGTTTCTTAAAACATTAACTTTTTTGATATATTGATATATAACTTCTTTGTGATATTAGTATAATACAGACAGTATCAACGCACACCAAAGATTGCTGCTACAGCATTGACAACACCTGAAATGACATGAAAATATGGGGAGATTTGTTACATCAGGAAAACAAACACATAACCCAAGTATAATGTAGACATCATACCATATAATCAGACCAGTAGGTATGTGACCTGTGTCCTGGGCTAGATGGTAAGTGGAAAGTCTACCAGCATGTGGTCACAGTGCTGACTACTCCCTTATATGTAACATAACTGCTGAATATGTGGAGGACATCCACATTAGAAGCCATAATACCTCCAAAGTTCAAAGCCTTCATCACACCCTTCATCACACCAATTACTGAGTACAATGCATCCTTCTTCAGGTATCTCCATACACATCTTCCACTGATGGGTAACTGAAGTGTACCACCTTTGACACAGTAAGCTGTCACACATCTTATTGGCCATAACTAGGTATTATTTTTGTGATGTAAAAATTACTGTCTGAAGGTGCAGAACCCCCCCATCAAGTTGTTACACAAGATGTACGTGTGCTATCTGTTCCGGTGATGCACATAGTACATACATAACTGTTTGACAATATTAATGGCATAGGTAACATTGGTGACAGTGTGGATTGTGCTCTCTCTCTCTCTCTCTATATATATATATATATATATGTCATGCACACTAGTCAACTAGTCTGTATTGATCATAATATTGCATATAGGTTTAGCAGTGTCCTTCCTAACACCTCGAGCAGATGTTACAGTGCCACAGTGTGCTTAATTACCCTCATAGAGAGTGGACATGTCATAATAGTTGTACAAGTGTGTTTGTGCAGTCATCTCTCATCACTCTAAATCATATATGTTATATCAGAGATATGGGATTACTGGTGATATTATTCTCATATTGTCCATGATTATGTTTGCTTCTTTTAATATTGTCCATGAGCCTTTACTCATGTCCCACTTGCTGGAGACCTCTGATGAGAGTACACTCATATTCAGGCAAATCAGTTTGCAGAACTTCACAATATATACCCCACCACAATTGTATGCAACATCCCTGATAGATGTCTTCTGCAATGTTCATGTAAGGATGCTTATCTCTCACAGACATTCTTATGTCACCTTGTATGACAGTCATGTAATACACAGTTTCACTGTGCAGTCCCTACTGTATCATATTGATATGTGATTGGTGTTGCCGAGACAACTGTCTTCTATTGACATGCCCTCATTTGCTGTAGATTAGGTTGTTCACCTGTCCTCTTTCCCCGTGTTAATTTCTAGAATTCATCTGTGTGTCCCTATTCAATACACATACTTCACAAGTGTTTATTTTACATGGCAGTCCATGTACCCTTACAGATCATTTACATAACTTCAGTACAGAATGCCAGGAATGGAATATCATAATACTCTGCACTATATACATTGTCCTGCACTGTGTTTCAACCATATACATAACTATCATGCCTCTCAACTATCCAGATGTTCAAGACTGCCCAAATTACTGCCTTATATCTTTTGATGTGTTCCTTATCAAATTTGTGGTTTTCTGCCATATCACTGGGATGATCTCAGGACTGATGTGACTCAATAATTACATACATTTGAGTTTCTGACTTCAGATCCTTCAGAAAATGTATCAACACAATCACCTTGTTATTCTAGCACATTTCTAAAGATCAAATCTGTCAAATCTGTCCCTATTTCTGGGTCATTGTCCCCCCATTATGTTGGGCTTTATCCATATGTTTTGCACTAAGAGATTGAGAGGTATGAATATTATTATCTGTTACACCCTGGTGATCATTGTGGCATTCTGCTCAAAACTGCGGACCTTCTGTGTTCTGACTTAAACAGGCTTGCTATGCATGTTGGCTTACACAGTTTCCAGTGTTGCCAGCCACGAAGCCATGCTTTTTTATGTTTAAACTCAGTGCGGGTCATGAATATGTAATGACCGCTGCTGCTCACCATGCATCACCTCCCACACATGTAAACTTCATGTGTAGCCTACACAGCGTTTACTGAATCCAAGGGAGTATAAGGGCACATGAACAAAGACTAAAGGGTACATGGTGAGTGTATAGCATTTTAGGACATTACTCTGTGTTCAGGCAAAATTATAAATACTGCCATTTCTGTTCTTTTTCATTTCTGTCCTGGGCTTGGTGAAGATGGGTAAAACCAAAAGTGCTGAACATATTATAGTAATAATCAACAACATGGACTTGGTATATTGAATATGTACCTAAGGTTGGAGTGGTTTAATCACAAAGGCAAAGCCCAGGTGATTAAACAAAGCCAACCATGGGTAAATCTTCAATATACCACATCATGGAACTGGTTATTGCTATTGTACAATGACATTATTTAAGAAAAAAATTACTTACATTTCTTAAGTAATGTCTTTGTATACTGGCGCCATGGTGGTGTTCTGCTTTTTTCTGGTATCCTGGGGTTCTCTTAATGTACTACACATGCTCACGTTTATGCAATGCATCAGTGCTTTGGAAAGGAAGCAACGAGTAAGGAATATCTCCATTGCCTTTTTTTTAATTAAAAATAAGTAAATAAATAAAGTTTGAAATCCAGATTGTTGGCAGGTACAAGAGATACCAGACTGAGAAAATATAAGAAAAAGCAGGTATGTTTCTTTAGTTTTACACAGCATACCTGATTGTCCTTGTATTTTCTCTAGCCTGTCCCTCTTATACCTCTGTACTATCTGGATTTCATTTTTTATTATTTTGTTTTGTAAAAATATAAAAACATAGATGTTTCAAGGGCATGTAATAACCTTTTTTATAGCCAGGGACCCATCTCCTTAATTTTCTCCTGATTCCCTACTATGTCCCATCCCTTCCTAAAAGATGATTGCTAACAATATCTTTGTTTAAGCATCATGCATTTTTATATTTCCTCCACACTTTCTGATCATGTCATCTCCACAATAAAGTCATCTCAGTCATCTGACATTATGATAAAATTGTTCTTCCTGTTTACCCTGAGCTAGCTTCCAGTTAATCATTTTAATAAGTTAAACTAAATTGCATCTAACAGTAAAATAATAACTTTAGCAAAGGGAAGTAATTTACAGAAAGATGACAATTACAGATTCCTAGGTGTACTCAGTATATTTTATATTGTTTCATTTTAAAGTTATTTGTCATTTTATTCATTTTATCTTGAAAAATCATGACATATGTGCATTTAAACTTGTTTGTTATTTTATTCATTTATTCAGCTTTATCCTGAAAAGGCACAATATATGCATATTTAAAGCTGTCACTT
Source organism: Protopterus annectens (assembly GCF_019279795.1). Classification (NCBI taxonomy): domain Eukaryota; kingdom Metazoa; phylum Chordata; order Ceratodontiformes; family Protopteridae; genus Protopterus; species Protopterus annectens. The sequence continues at coordinate 184,050,118 of NC_056750.1, read as the reverse complement.
TATTTGTTTATTTCATTCATTTTATCTTGAGAAAACACTTATGGGACTGGGCTGTGTGAAACATATATTAATTCCAAGAATGAATTATTTTTGTTTCGTGTAACAGTAGTTTGTTTTAGCAGCCTCGAGAAGCTGTATATTCAGTTTATGTTTATTTTATTTTCCGTGTTCACATATATTCCTCTGTATCTATTGCTTGAAGGTTTCATTTTACCATGTATATACATTGCATCTTCTTAGTTAGGTGCATTCCTGAAACATGTTCATTAAATTTGGCTATGTTAGATAAGTACTTGTAAGGCAATGTCAGTGGTAGGTTTATTTCTCATTTTATTTGTTCTGTTTGGTTCTTTTCTGCCTCACTCCTGCCTGAAAATGAACTTTACTCACTTGGGCAAAACTGAATAGCTAAACAAATAAATAAATAAATAAACCTGACATAGGGTTAACAAATGTAGGGGAGGATTCTAAAAATCAAGAATGGCAGTCAGATACCACCAGAGCCTTCATATGTAATAATGATATTAAATATATTTACATTGTTATGTAAATAACCATAAGTTGCAGTGAAGAAGCCTGGGAAGTTGCAACTGCTATATTTTCTGTATCCCATTCTCAGCTAATTTATCTATCTGTCTATCTATCTGTCTATCTAAGTATCTATCTATCTATCTATCTATCTATCTATCTATCTATCTGTCTGTCTATCAGTATTAACATAGGTAGGCAGCAATGTTGCAATCAAGGGCCTATTTTCCACTTTGACCTTGTTACAAACCAAATATAGTAAGTTAAAAACAAGTTATACAGTAGCAGTAATGCAACTTAAAAGTAAAACTGCAGTACAATGACAATTCCAAACAATATGGTACCTAGCTCTGTAATTCATAAACAGCAAGAGCAGAAAACTGAATTGGACTGGGAAAATGCTTTCAGCTGGATATGGTTGATTCATGAAGGTGGTTGTTAAACTGAAGGGTGACCTGGTAAGACTGGGTGGGGCCCTAACATTGAATGGGACTGCATTTCATTGTTCAGGTCTCCAATAGCAGAATTTTTTTTGTGAGGCACTCTGATGAATAGTTTGGGGTGAGAAGGCTGCAGGGTCTGTTATCTGGTCATTAAAGGTATCAGGTGAAAATTAAGGGCCAGCATCTAGTGATTTAAGAGATCAGATCAAAATGAAAGGCTGGCATCTAGTGATTTAAGGGATCAGGTAAAAATGAAATGCTGGCATTGAGTAATTGAAGGTATCAAATGAAAATAAAGGATCTGGAATCTAATGACTGAAGGTATCATGTGAAAGTGAAAGGCTGGCATCTAGTGATTCAAATGATCAGGTGAAAGTGAAAGGATGGGATCTCTTGATTTAAATGATCAGGTGAAAGTGAAGGATTGTCATCTAGTGGTTTAAGGGATCAGGTGAATGTGAAGGACTTTCATCCAGTGATTGAATGTTTTAGGTGAAAATGAAGGTCTGGCATCGAGTGTCTGAGGGGATCAGGTGAAAGTGAGGGGGTTGGCATCTAACGGTTTACAGTGTCAGGTGAAAAGTAAAGTTAAACATTTTTTATGTCAGTAAGGAGAAGATAATCTGAAAATTTGATGACAAAACATTTGACTTGGTGAGGGATGTGCCATGGTGTCTGAAACCAGGTACCTTTTCACAAAACTATAGATTTTGTTTTGCAGAATTTGTATTCTGCTTGTGTTTTAAACATTCACAGTGTGGCATTACTTGCCTTAACATTTTCTGTGTCATCACCCATTTTTCCATGTCATCTTGTCAGGAGAATCACTACACTGATTTCCTGATGCCTGCAATCATGTGCTTAGTTTATTCTCCACTGGGCTGACTGTAGCTTGATAATTCCAGCAATGTTAACTTAACAATACAGAGAGTAACGTCTGTAAAGCTATGGCTAGTTAAGAATCAATTAAGGAGTGACAATATAATACATAATATAAATGTGTACTGCTTCTTGTAAAGAAACATGAAGTTAAGGAGACAAAATCTTATGTTTAAGGTAAGGGTTGTGGCTTTTGGCCACCAAGGTCACTTTCACCTTAACTGCACAGAATTTGGGCAGATCTGACTGCGCTGAAAGGCAAGGAAAAACCAGTGCAAGGGCTCTGCTCCATATTTGCTATGGTGACAGTCTCCTTAACATTTTGCCTGTTTGACAGAAGTAGCGAGTAATGTATTTTTTGTATTATCCTGCCTTATGTGTTGTTTGCATATTAATGGTATTTAACCTGTCTCTCACATTGAATCTCCACTAAATGCACTCACCAAGAAGTCCATAACCAGCATTGATCACTGACTATGTGGGAAAGTGGTTCCTTTGATCTATTGTGGACTGGCTGTCTTGTTCAGTGCATAATAACATCATTGCATGTTTTTCAGTGCATATAGATAGGCTCAAATTTAACTGTTTATTGTGTAACCTGAAATGGTGGCATCTTGGAGAAGGAGGGTAACTCCTGTCATATTTTGACTGATTATCATTTATCCAAGTTGTAGTTACTTCAGAGTGAAAATAGTAAATTAAGGGGTGAGGGAGATGAAGCCTCACATATACAAGATGCAGAAGCACGTACGTTAATCTGTGGGTGGTATAATTCCTTCAAATTTCATTCCTGTATGAGTGCTTGTGTTTAGAGTTTATTTATACTAGAGGGAACAGTTCACTATCATTACCACAGAGCAGTTAGGGTTTAAGATATTGCGACCTGAAAAATCACTGGAGAAACATTTACAAGTAATAATACTTTATTCTAAATTACTGATGCACCACTGTCACATATTTACAAAAACATTGCTCAACACATACATTTCAGAGCAACAGTTACTGTAGCATTTCTGGAACAAACCTTTTGTGATGGTCTCTAATGTCAGTCTCAACAGACATATGTTTGTTTATTTTTTGGTTGTATATATGACTTGTTTCATTAACCTTTGGCCAGGATTCAGAAACAGGCCTAACTATGAGTGGTAAGTCTGTAGCAAAAAGAGTTTATTAGTAAAATCGTGAAGACCAGCAATTCAGAGACATATTAGCTACAATGTAAATGTACCTCATTATCAGCTTATCAGCATGTCTATGAATTGCTCAGTGATTACCAAAAGTGCTAACAGGCCCTTTCCTGCTGTCCATGAGACAATCATCTCTGGCAGATGATGCATTGAGTTAACACAGGCACCCATTCATTCATTCTCCCACACACAAGTACACCATATGAAGACATAGACACAAACACACACAAACAAACATACACATACCTGACCTCTGTATTGCAAACATCAAGGCAGTCACACATGCACAAACACACACACACACACACACACACACACACACACACACACACACACACACACACACACACACACACACACGCAGACAGGCACGCATGCACGCACACACACACACACACACACACACACACACACACACACACACACACACACACACACACACACACACACATACACACACACACAGATACTTTACATCACTCATAAATCTACATACACTCACACATGCAGTCTCAGACATATATATCATATACACACTCACACCCCCCAGTAGTACCTGTCTGCTAAATTCCTAGGCACATATACAGTATAAAATAAATCAAAGTTGCAGGATTGAGCGAAGACAAGTAGTAGCGTAGAACTTAAAAACCAAAGTGCTTTATTATAAATAATTGACAAGATAAACGCTTTCGCTGTGCAGCTTCATCAGATCTTACATTCATACTCAGATTCTACATCTTATATATACACGAATTCTTATTAATTAATCAATCAACTGAGTTAATTGATATGATTACTTAAAGAAGCAGACAGGCATCATAAAACCTAGCTTAATAAATAAATCTATTAAAGGGCAGATATGAATAAAATCATTTAAAACAGTATTATATATAAATATTGTAAGTTAATGTATATTTATGAAAATGTAAAAAATACAAAAATATATAAAAAATATACATCCATGCCTATATGAAACAGAATTATATACCTAGTATCAAACATATGAAGTCTCATATATATTTTGTGTAGGTGTATGTATATTGTAATAAATATGTATATGTATATTAATATAATGTCTTATAGAACTCATACCCTCCAGTAGTACCTGTCTGCTAAATTCCTAGGCACATATACAGTATGACTAATGCAGTCTCTTCCATTTACACTAATAGGTGGCTGCAAACTTTTTGTCAAGTTATGTTGTACACATCTGAGAAGTTCTATGAGTTGCTCACCTGTGTAAAGTACTTACAGTGGGAATTTCTGGGGGGAACAGAAGGCTAATTAACATAGGCTGCTCCCCTGGTATGCCTTAGTATTTGTGGTAGGCCAAAGAAACAGCCCCTTGTGGTTTTGCACCTGTTTTAGTTAAGGCACTGTGATAGATTGTCTTTGAATCAGAAAATGCTACCATCAGTGGTAAACATGTCACACTGGTAATATTAGCATTTCTGAACCCCCACCTATGTTTGTTGACTTCTGAGTTATAGAAACTTTGCAGGGTTATAGTTCAGACTGCTGATCTGATATATAGTTGCATACAACTGTGAATGTACAATTCACATCTAACAGAGGGCTGGATTTTCAGCAGCTGAAACTAGATACATGCTATATTATCATATGATTGTTTTAGATTGTTTTCTCAAGTAGGACTTGAGAGAATACAAATAACTGTCTGAACTTTATGTTGGATTAGTCCAGTGTCTTGATTTATAGCTCTTGAGATCCAGTTCATATTGGAATGTCATGCAAAATATTTCACTGTACATTGATTTAGGTAGGCAGAATTTACAAATCATTTGACTGATTCGGTAGTACTTGATTAATTTGATCTGATTTATAGTTATTCTAGTAGACTGAAATAAAATACATTATTCACAGCATTTAGTTTCATACATTTTAAATTATGTGGCTAGATAAGATAGGGAGGCATTTATCCTTATCTTATTTTTGTGGTACATGGACAGAACTATGAAAGAACTGGTTGTTTTCACCTGAAAAACGTGCATAGATTCTGTCTGGCATCTTCTTTCAGAAGTAGTCAGTTCACACCAAGTAATAACTGAAAGATTGCCTCTGAAAGAGCTGAGAATCTGCATCACCAGAGACAGAGATAGACAGAGAGAGAGAGAGAGAGAGAGAGAGGGAGGGAGAGAGAGAGAAAGAAGGTATAGCCCCAGAGTTTAGAAATGTTAATGTAAAATAAGTAATAATGGTTTGTCTTCTAATATTTATTGCCTTTCAGATTATCACTTGCCTGGTGTTTGATTAGTAGGTTATATATACCACTTGTAAAGCCTACCTAGGTTAAAAAGACAAACCTACACCAAATAAAAGAGAAAAAATAGGGATCCTTAACTAGGACATGAAAAGTATAAATCGAATTTGACAAGCAGAGTAGGAGGGAAATTTGTAAGGAGTTCAAGATATGGAGCATCTGTCTGTCTTAAGGAGTTTTGTGATAATAGAGGATGTAGGGTTTGCAGGGTAATGGGCCATATTCATGGCAGAACATAGGAGTTAGTGGCTGTGGAGGACTGGTAAGTCAGTCAAGAATCATTGGAGTGGAAATGAGGTCATGAGTAGGTCACCTGACAGGATGTTGTAGGAAAGGCTAGGAGTGGAAATACGCAAGATAGGAGGACATGAGAACAGGTTGTCAGAGGAGTATAAACAAGTGGGGTGGCAAAGAAAATGGTGAAAAAAGAACATAAGGTATGCAGTTGTGAATAGAAAACAAGGCAAAGGATGCTGGGATGTAAGGACAGATACTAAGTAACAGATGATAAAAGGGAAAACGAGAGAGAGGGAGAGAGTAACTGTGTGATAGTCAAGGTGACAAGAAGAACAGACAGGAAGTGGACAGGGCCAAGCGCTTGAACAGATAGGAGAGTCAAAGGGCAAAAGAGCCAGAACAGTCTTGCTGGTAAAGTACAGGAGTGATAAGGAAGATGTTGAATAACACATAGTTTCCAAGTCAACTAGCTTAGACAAAAAAGGATGAGAAATGTGGAAGTGTTACAGATGGGTGTGATGGCATAGGTTCAGAGTTGGAAGAGAGAAGAGACATTTGGTGATTGGAGACCCAGTCACAAAGGTCAATAAGAGTATAGAAAAGTGAGAAAGGAGAGAAAAGATTTCAATAAAAATGACCATGGAGTTTTGATTCAATAGCATGTGTGAGGAGGTATTCAAACTGAACATCAAGGGAAATGGGTTGATGTGTGATGTCATACACAGAGGCATCAATGACCTATCACACTAAATAGCTAAGGCAGTAGCTAGCAGTGCAAAGGAGGCTACAGAGAGATTCCAGGAGATGTGTTCTGTGGTAGCATTTTTAGAAGTATTATCTCTTCTTAAAGAAACAGAGGATTAGGTAGTATAATCTATAGAAGCAGCAGTGGATGAAGAATGAAGGCTTTGGAGAGGTAGAAGGATGGGGGATACTGGTCAGAGAAAGCAGATAGCCTGAAATGGACAGTATTAATTAGTGTTGGTTTGTGAAGTGTATTTCAACAAGTTTGTGATGAAAGGAGGAGGGAATGTGACAGAACATGGGAGAAGTAGAAGAGGAGTATATATTCAGAAAATAGTTAGAGGGTTAAAAAAAAAAACAAAATGCAGCAAATGAACAAAAAATGGTGGTGCCGCACCTGACTAGGTAGCATAACTTTACAATGCAGGTGCTGTAGGTAGGAAGCAGGGTGCAGCAAGTAGTATTGCAGTAGAAAAGGCAGACATTGCAAGTGTCATAGAAATGTGGAATAATGGAAATGAGAAATGGGGTATGGAGATGTCGGGGCTAGTTATTTAAGGAATGCCAATGAAGTCAGAGACATAGGCATGAAATAGTGATCGACCTAAAGGAGGTTATCAGAAATAAAGTCAGAAGGGAGGAGGAGCACCAAACCCTGAATAGCTTAATGTTATTTCCAGCATTAGAAGTTAGGTTTAGTGGATGGCAGTTAAATTTGGGGGGGGGGTGTTGATATACAGACACAGTGTATAACTCCCAGACACATCAAGAGTGGAGTATGAGAGAATGAAAAGTTGAATATAGCAGCATGACAGGAGAAATAGAAAAACATTCCTGAGAAAAAAATTTGCCAGGGGATGATGGGGATAATCCAAGCTCTATGTTAGACAGGAAGCAGGTTTTGATTGAGGTGTTAGACCATTAGGAATTCTGCCATTTGGTGTGGAACTGTATCAGAAAAGATATATTTCTGGTTGTGGTCCTAGACAATACAAAGGATATCACTGATGTCCGGGTTAAGGCACTGTTACCCAAAAAGAAAAAATACTGTTATGTACAGTAAGGGCTGGAGGGTAAAAATAAAAAGACAAAATACTGATGTATGCTGTTAGGAGTAAAACATGTTGTCCTGGTGAGGGGTATAGGGGTAAAGGATGAGTTAGGAAAGTGAGTTTAAAATGAGGGAGTAAAGTAGCTATGGAAATTAATCAGGACTGATTTGCTCTAGAATATGGACAAGGAAGTGAGAAAAAAGCAAAGAGGTGTAAATAAGACCAGCCTGGTTAATTAGAACAGCAGGTTTAGCAATAAAGGCAACTAATATGGCCTACAAAAGGTGTAAAGGATAGGCTGGGGATATGAAAGATGTACAATACAAAGAAAATGACAGAAGCATAACTGAGATATCGGGGTATCAAAGATGAAAGTTGAAAGTGAGATACCAGAAGAGACCTTTTCTAAGTTCATAGCAGAGCTGTCAGGCTATGTAAAAATGTGAGGAAAATTGTAGAACACTGCAAAAAAGCAATGGCACTAAATGAAGATCCTGTTTCTGTCATCATAAGGGAAAGAAAATGCAGGGTGCCATACAGTGTAGGGGGAGGTCAGAATGAGACAACAGTGCACAAACTTGAGGATAGGGAAGAAGAAGGTTGAGACTGAACAGGATACCATTATCAAGGATACATATCAGTAGTTCAGTCCTTCTACTTAAAATGTCCAGTTTTTATCTAACAATGAAGATGTATTTCATATATCAAATGATCATTCTCAGCATCTACTACATTAGTTATGCATCCATCTCCATCACCAGCTCCTCTCACAGCCCACCTATATCTCTCATTCCTATTTATACATTCCCATTTATACCTAACCCCTCCCTCTGGCTCAACATTTATACAAAACGTACACACTTCTGCTAGCATTGCCTGCTAGGCAATAATCTTTTCTCTCATAAAATATTTCTGCCAATTCTTTTATATCTGCAGCTGTGACAGTGGCAAACTTGTAAATATTGTAATAATCCTTCTTATGTCTGGCATGTTTACTTCTGTTTGAGTGTTTTGAAAGGGGCAAACTTGTAAATATTACAGCATAGTTACTTCTGTTTTTACTCCAGTTAACATGTCATAGAAAGCATGTTTCTTGTATCTTATTTAAAATCTTTCAAAATACTCTAGATGTCTCTAACTACACATCATTTGTAAATAGGACTTAATTGTATCTGTGTTTTCAGAGTTTCATAGATTCATAGGTGTTTACTAGGATAACAATTTCAAAGGGCCTTTTTTTGCCTAGCCCTGCTTGAAAATATATTTGATAAGTTTTGAAAACCTAGAATTATTTTAAGGGGTATGCATAGGCTTGGGCATGGGTGGTCATATATTCATAGACTGCCTCTAGCTACTAGAGAGATAGGTGCCAGATCTAAGGTAAATTTCTGATTCCAATCCATTGGTCCAAGTTACACTTGAATTGAGTTAAGGGTTAGGAAAGAGCTCTGCTTCATATGGATAGGAAGCCTGTTCCAGAAAAGGGGTAGTCCCTGGGACATATATCTGTCCCACTAACATGTCCTATTTGTGTTGCAGATGAGGATTACCTCTCTAGATCTGATTTTTATTTTGCTCAAAAAATTTTGTTTTTAACATAACTGATATATTTAATACATAATAATAATACTAATAATAATAATAATAAAGTACACTATATACAATATATGCAAAGACCTGATACCAAAGATGATAATAATAAAAGTCCAAGAAAATAAAAAAAAATCTTTAATACTTCAATCATCAGAGACAGGATTTGACTGATAAATGTCAATAAGAGATAACACTTTCATTCAAGGATTGTTAGTAAGTGGTTTAGAAATCTTTAAGAAGTGGTGGAATGGTGTATTTCCATTTCCTAGTAATGCTTTTCCTTACAACTGCAAGAATAGTCCATAACAGGAAAACTTTATCATTTTTCATGACATGGACATCATTTACTTTAAGTAATATTAAAGATTTAGATAATGAAAATGTGTCAGAAAATAGAGCTTATAAAAATAATCTAAATCACACCAAAACTGAATTAAAGAAGGACATGTGTGAACAATATGTAATCAATCAGCATCACATTCATGCATACATCTCCAACAATAAGTCTTATTATGTCTACCAATTTTAGCTAATTTATTTGGCATAAATCTTGCTCTGTGCAGACATTCCCATGAAAATATGCAACAATATTGGGTCCAAGATGAGAATTTAACTGAATATAACATTTGAGATTTATTTGCAGGAGATAAACAGGAGATGTTGCCCAGAATAATATGATTCCAAAATGTATCATTTAGTTTTATCATGTGTGTTATAAAAAATTATATAATTTAAAAATTAAGTTTTCAAATTGTGTTTTTTTTTATAAATAATTTCATATAAAAACATATTAGTTTAGGGGATCTTTAGAGCATGAATGAGTAAGAGTTAAGCAGAGTTCATGAGACCGAGCTTTTACACTTTGTAATAATCTATAGTGAGAATTTAAATCAAATTCCTTTATAAGTTGATACATTTCTTTAACTTTGAATTCTTTAAGGCATTGTTGTCAACAAATAAAATGTTTTTTAAACTCCCAAGTAATAAATGTATTGCTATGTACTTTATCAAAAAATGTTGGTGATACTAAAAGTAAATAATGTTTCAAACCAGATTTTAATATCAACATTAGAAATAATTGTATTTTTAAAAGTTTAAATATAAATTTTATATAGCCAGAATAAGTAGGATCAGAAGTATTAATATTGTATGAAATTACAAAGGTAATGCCAGAAAAATTTGGTTTGATTATTTAGAGAGTCATCACTTAAAATATTATCATCATTTTAAAGCGTGTTAAATGCAAAGATTTCCGATTAGATTTATAACTTGAAGCTACACAGTTTAAAATTATTTTAAATATTGAAGCTTTAATATAAGAAACAATATCTGGAAAATTAATTCTTCCTTGATCCAAAGGTCTGATATGATGAAGAAGAGCTATTCTGTTTTTATTGGAGAACCAAATAAATTTTAATAGTAGATTACTTATTTCATTAATAAAATGTTTTATAGTGGAAGAGATAGGGCTTGGACTATGTATAATATTTTGGGTAAAATGATCTTCTTTATTAATAAAAAGCTTATTCTGTTTAACTATAAGATGTTGCATTGATTTTGTAATTTTATTATAATTAGCAGTTATTCTTTCTTCTATGGAGTTAGAGTATTGCCAAAGCATTCAAGTGTTGAGGTTTGTTTTCCAATAATATGATTTTTATGAATTTGAGCTTGTTTCTTTTTAATTACTATTATAACTTTAGATTTTGATTGAGTAAAATGAAAAGCAGAGATAGCTTGGAATAAGTCTATAGAAGATTATAGTTCTGAAAGAGGTGATGCTGAATTTGACAATGTTAATAACACATCATCGGCAAAAAAACACAATTTTAGAGGAGTATTGATTAAGTATGTTAAGACAAGTGATGTTTGAATTTGGATTAGAAGAGCAACATTTTCAATAGCAAATAAGATTGGAGATAAATGACAACATTGTTTAATACCTCTAGTTAAGAGGAATTAAATCTGAAGTAAAGGGACCCAGTTTAACATAAGCTAACTTATTGTTGTAAATATTCTTTAAGAGAGAAATAAAACCTGTAGGAAAATCAAATAATTTTATAACATTAAATGAGTACTTCCAATTTAATGAGTTAAAGGCCTTTTTGATGCCTAAGCTGATTATTAAAACTTCTTCATTCTTTCTATTCAAAAAATCAATAAGAGTTAATATACATCTAATATCATCATGAGTTTGCCTTTGGTGTATAAAACCTGTTTGATTATAGTTAATTATATGTACTAAGGGTTCTTTTGTTCTATCAGTAATGATAGACATAAAAATCTTGTAAGCCATTGTTTAGATGAGAAATAAGTCTATAAGAAGAACACAATTGTGAATTTTTATTCTCTTTTAATATAGGAGTAATTAATGAGTACTTGCAAGAAGGAGGGATTTTCTCATGAAAACTGAACCTCAATTAAAATTTTGTGAAAAAATGATGTCACAGAATGAGAGAAAGCGTACTGATCTCTATTATTATTAATCCATCCACACCAAGGTCTTTTTCAGTCCATAAACTGATCTCAATGGATATTCACATCCCGACCCCACCCCCTGCCCAGAAAACCACAGTGAAAAACTTCTCTAAAGCAAATTTTGCACTCCTCAAAACCGAGGTGGAATCCTTCAAAGCCCCCGGGCCTGTGGAAAATACGGCCCAGACCGCAGAATCCTTTATAAATGCATTTTATGAACACCTTCAGGAATGCATGGATCATGCAATTCCAAATAAAACCAAGACCCAATCCTCCAAAGGCAGATGACCTGTCTGGTGGACCCCAGCCATAAACAAACTATACAATAGAAGGAGGAAGCTACTACATGATAGAGCAAAATCCCAAAAAGGGAAGGCATCTCTGATCAGTATTAGCAAAAAACTAAGGGCACTCATAAAATCGTCAAAGGCCAGCTTCGAGAGAAAAATTGCACAGGACACTAAGGATAATCACAAGGCTTTCTTTAGTTATGTTAGGAACCTGGGTGGGAATTCCCAGATATGCTCAGAATTAGTCCAAAATGACAAAAAATACAATGATCCCACAGACATTGCCAACATCCGAGCTGACAGGTTCAGCGCAAACTTCTCCCCCCCCCCACCAAAAGGGCAAATATCTATCCCAGCAGAGTGCTGCCCCCCCCTGACATCTCAGATGCTCAAGTGGGAGCCGCCCTCTCCAAAGCAAAAAACACAGCATCAATGGGACCAGACGGTGTCCCAGACTGCGTCCTTCATGAACTCCAAGAAGAGCTAAACCCAAACATAAAACTACTGTTCAATCTCAGCCTTACTACAGGATATGTACCCAAAGAGTGGCGTACAGCAACAGTGGTCCCTCTCCACAAAGGTGGTGCCTCAACGGACCCTGGAAACTATCTCCCCATAAGCCTGACTAGCTTGGTCTGCAAAGCTATGGAAAGGATCATCGTGGACCTCATAAATAAAGATATTGGGGACCTACAGACACTGGATCTACCCAGTTCGGCTTTGTTAAGGGCAGATCCTGCCTCTTAAACCTAGTTGACTTCTTTGAAACAGTCACCAAGGCCATTGACGAAGGGAAGGTGGTCCACACAGCCTATCTGGACCTCGCAAAAGCCTTCGATACAATACCCCACTCGGGCATTATAGATAAGCTCACCAGCTTAAATATAAACCCCTATGTCACTAGATGGTTTGCAAACTGGCTCAAGGACAGAACCCACATGGTTAGAATTGCTGGAGCCATGTCAGACTCCAAACCAGTTACAAGTGGCATCCCACAAGGCTCAGTCCTGGGACCTCTCTTGTTTGGTATATATTTCTCGGAGGTACAGGCCAACACGGAAGGACTGTGGCTAACCAAGTTCGCAGATGACTGCAAACTGGGCGCCATAATCGACTCTCCAGCCAACACAAGCATTCTCCAAAAGGGCCTCATAGAAACAGACAACTGGTGCCAGAGCCATGGCCTCAAGCTAAACGCCAAAACGTGTATAGTCATCCCCTTTGGCAAAAACAAAGTGCCCACAAATTACCACATAGGTGGTAATCCATTAAGTACAGAAGAAGTAATTAAGGACCTGGGGACCCAAGTTGATAGCAATCTCTCATTTGACAACCATGTGGCCAAAGTGGTTAGAAAAACATTTTATATAGCCCACCTAATCATGAAGGGATTCACATCTAGATTAGGGGAGGTCATCGTGCCTCTTTACTCATCCCTCATCAGGCCCATAATCGAGTACAATGCCCCTTTTGGGATGTACCTTACCAAACACCTGCAGCAACTGGAAAGACCCCAAAAGTACCTCACCAAGAGGATCAAAGGGCTCAAACAGATGCCATATGCTGCCCGGTTAAAGAAACTCCAGCTCTACTCAGTGGCATACCGCCTGCTCAGCGGTGACCTGTGCCTGACGTATAAGGCCATGTCCAATCTGGAATTAAGGGACATGCTGCACCTCAAAAAATCCAAATCCCATCGAGCTACATGCTCGAGAGACTTGAACCTCAGCACTGAAATAAACAGGACATGCTGGAGGGACAGATTCATAACCCAGAGGCTCCCTTCACTATGGAATAAAATCTCAGTCCAGGTTAGGCAGAGTCCCTCACTGACTCTCTTCAAGGGGAGTCTTGATGAGTGGATGGGAGATTGTAGGTTTACCTCGGGTATCACTTCTGTGTCACTGTTAGACAGAGGCACAGTATACTAACCTCGAAAAAGGGCATAGCAAAATTAATTTAAAATGGGTGGCGAAAGCCAAACATACTCTGGCTAGGCTTATAAATGCCCTAGGGAAGATAGCCTAGTAGGAACCTATGAACCTATGAACCTATCCATAATGTCTTTATAAGAAATGTGTTTTTGCAGTTCAGTTTTTATTTCTGATGGTATTTTCTTAATAGTAAAATTTCAAGATTTAGAACTGGGGTGTTAACATTTGGGTTAGAGGCTTTATTATAAAGAGTATAGTAAAATTTGAAAGCATCAATAATGTCTCCTATATCAGTAAAAAAATTCTTAGAACTCTTGCACCTTATCTTTAAAATATTGTTAGATTTTGATTGCATTTTAACTTTTGTAGATAAATTATGCATGTGTTTGGATGATAAAGAATAGGAGTTCATTTTAATCTTTCCAAAGACAAATTTGATTTGTGAGATAGAATGTCTAGGTGTCATTTACTTAGTGTTTCTATTTATTTCATATTAAAGTTATTATTTTTAGAGAACTGAGAGTTAGCCATTTAGAGTTGAGGTTAAATGTTTTACAGTTCTGAATCCCATTCTTTGAATTTATTCTTATACTAAGTTAACATTTTACCATAAATATAAGCTTTTACTGAATCCCAAATCACAACTATGTTAACATCATAGGATATGCATGATTCCAAAAAGAAGTTTAATTCAGATATTAACCATGGTTTGAACTCTTTAATTTTAAATATATATGCTGGTATTCTAGTTGAGAAGGATAATCTAAAATCAATCTTAAAAACAAGAGCATCATGATCAGACATGGGACATGAGTGATGTTACAATTTGAAATCCTAGAAATTAAGTCATGTGAAAACAGGACTCTATCTATTTTATCTGTGTACCATATTTATGGTCCTGGTGAGAAAAAAAGTAAAGATTTAATGCCCTTCATGTTGAAAGTATCATGTAAGTTTAGAGAATAAATCCATTTTTAAAAGGTTTTTGCATGGGAGTCAGTCTTAGTATTCTTTTATAGGTGGTGTCAGAATTATCCAGTATACAATTAAAATCCCTCATAATTAAATTACCTTTATAATTATAAAGAATGAGAGCTAAATGTTGTTAGACATATTTTCCCTATACCAGGAAACCAATAGAGATTAACTAAAGTCAATAATTTATTGTTAAATTGTAAAGCTATAAGAATAAGAAGGCCATCCTGATCTTTGTATTTATAAATGATTTGTAGAATAACTGTGGATCTCCTCCAAAGTACCATAACAGCACTTCCCTTAGTTTTGAAAAGAGAATTATTCAAGCGTTATAAAGTTTCCAGAATTACAAATATCTTTTTCACTTAGCTTAAAATGAGTTTCTTGAAGGAAAACCACTTGTGCTTTATTATTATTATTTAGATAGCTTAACAAGTTCAATCTTTTCCTTGGATTATTTAAACCATTAACTTTTAAGGATAACAGAGTTAAATCCGTGTAGATATATATGTTGGTTCACAGTTTCCATATTTATTTTTTAATTTTTTACTATCTCTCCCTGTCTTAAAATAAAGTGTAAAAAACAAAAGCAATATATCATAATAGATAAAATTTAAAAAATCTTAATTCTAGTAGCAATAAATATAATGGTTCAGGCCTAATAGAAAAACAAAAATAGAGAGATGATAATTAAATTGTAAGTAAAAATATTAACTTTAAACATGGAATTATCAAAATTCATAGTCCAATAGATAGACAAAGGATCCATCAGACTATGCAACATTGCATGCAGAATATAACCTAAAAAAAAAAGATATAGGATCATTCTGTTGAGCTCTACAGAAAATAATTTATCTTGTGGAGACGATATTAATATTAATATTGAAACAACATGAGGCACCAATGAAACATACTATTAAAATAAATCAGAATGAATAAATATCAAGTAAAACATATAAATATGACAATATAGTTAAATTGATAAGTGATAGGAGCAAAAATAGCAGTTTCAATCAAGCTAAATAATATTTACATATTAATAGAATTGGATATATATATAAGCTGGATATGCTCAGCTTAATATTATTAAATAACTTAAAGCTGTTGTTAAAATAACTGTTGCTTATTATTAATGAAATAACAGATAACTAATTCATATTCTTTTATGTTGTCTTTCCTGTCTCTATTTTGTCCTTCCCCAGGTTGTGATGTAAGCAATTATAGTTTGTTAGTAATTTCATTGACTAATAATAGAAAGATAGATAAAAATATATGTCATTGATTTTTCAAGCTTCATGTCATATGTTCAAACTCACTCTAATTGTATCTAGATGTATATAAATGGAATTTCAAAATGTGCACATTTTCAAATTTCAAGAAATAAATGATTCATAAAACAAATAGACATTATGTAAATATAAAGTAGAAAAGTCAGAACAATTGTGTCACAGAAGGAAGTACTACATCATTTATATAGGTGATAAATAATAACTATTAAAAAATAATCTAGTTACTTCCTCCCTGAAATGACACCAATTAAAAACAATTATCTCAGGTACATTCATTTGGTGTTGTTATCAAACAAACAAAACCTCCCCATAGATGATAGGATTAACACAATAGATCAACATTAAACTATTTCACTTAATTTCATTATGTGTGAAGTAACACCATCCTTTTTTCCCTCTCCTCCCCCCCCCCTCATCTCTCCCATCTCTTCTTCCTTCTTTTCTTTATAAACAGTGGCATGTACTAATAGTGTTGAATAAAACCAAGTGAAGTTTACAAATAGAAATATAAAGTATATTAAGAGGTAGTGAGAGTAAAAAACCAAAGTTCAAGCTAAGTAATCTTTATGAAATACTAGAGTTAATTACAGAAAAATCTGGCATACTCAGCTTGAAACTTTTATATATTTTAACCTTAATGTTGGGAAGTCAGTTATCATGGGTCTATCTGTTATTATAAAAAACCCACTTCACCAAACTTCTAAAAACTAGGACAACTTGCCAAACACTTACTTGCACAAACTCTTGGATCAATGGAATTTTACTCAGAGAAAGTAATCACTTGGCCACCATGACTAAATAACCAAACTGAGGCAAATAAAACCCACCCCTAACTAAATATACTAGCTACAAGACTGCACTACAGTGGGGAAAAGAGCAAAGTTCACCATGGTGGCAAAGTGGTTACTTTCCCAGAGTAAAATTACAGTGATCCAAGATTTCATGCGAGTAAGTGTTTGGCAAGGTCCTCCCAGTTGTTAGAAGTTCAGTGAACTGAGTTTTCAATAATAACAGACAGACCCATTATCATAGTTAATAAACTGTCAAGTAAATAATTCATACATTTTTATCTTCACTTCCCAGTTTGTTTATACTTAGTTAAGACTCCTGGAATAATCCAGTGTTGATGTGTGTAACATCTTAAAAAGCACAAATCTATGAACAGTAAGGCAATGGCAATAACTATTTACAAAAGTTCTTCTCTGCTTTCCCCTCTCTTCCTATTTCCCTGGTATAGTTTGTCTAATAAACTATAGTTGAAAGTAAAATGAATATAATCCAACCTGTATTTAGGGGAAAATAAAGAAAACTAGTTCCATTGCACTGCTAGGAAAAGTGCTACAAAGGAAATAGAACCGTTTCCAGTGTGAGGTGTTATGGGAAGTAAGATCTTATTGGTGTCTGTGATAACACTGCAATATTAGCTCAAGAAGTACTTTAAGGTGAGTGTAAATGGGATTCAGAGGGAAATGCTGAGAGAAAGAACAGAAACTAATGCTATTATAAAATATATATATATACATTTCTTAAAATGATGTAATTTGAAAAAAAGATTAATACTTTAGATATGTATATCATACAGTGTTGCCAAACAAAAACAGATTTGTTCACAGACATAAACAATTTAACGTGACAAAGAAATACTATACTATCACTATTATGTTAAATTAAGCTTAAAACAAAGCTATTTAAATGATATAAAATGTGTTAAATATAATTATGTGTAAAAGTGTCAACAATAAAATTACTATTTGAAAAGATAGGACATGAATAATAAATTATGCAACTATATATATATATATATATATATATATATATATATATATATATTGTCAACAATATAACAAGCTTATAAATACGGGAGACAATCCCCTTTCTAACTTGAAACATTACTATTAGGCTAAAAATCAACAAACAAAAAAAGCTAATTTAAAAGAAATTATGTGTGAGGAAGAGGTCTATATGGCTGCAACTAAGGCAAATAATTAATCAAGTGGAGTTTGAGGTACACAACTGGAAAAATATTACTTCAAGCAAATGCAGTTAAAAGGTGTATATTTGAGCAATAGATAGATTTTACTGAATTTGACATTGAAACTGATATTAATATTTCAAACTAAATTATTAATGCAATAAATGAAGAAAAAGAACAACGTTCAAGATGGAAGTAATTTTGTAGTAGATGATTTGTTAGCTTTGTTAGTAACACTAGAATTGAATTCTGCTTTTGCTTTTTTTCTCTTTAAGTTAGTCCAGGATTTTTTTTTCAGATGTTCTTTTCAGAGAAGGGGATGACCAGTCCATGTCTTCTGAAATCAGGATAATGTTGTTCTTGATGAAAGTAGAAGTTTCTTCCAAGTTGTTAAAGATTCTTATTTCATTTGACAGATGTATTTTTATTTTAGCTGGCTATATTACTTGAGATTTGATACCATTTTGTTTGAGAGATTTAACATGAGGCCAGGAACTTTTCCTCAAGCTCATTGTTTTAGCTGAGTAATCATTATCAGATCTGATTAAGTTCAACTTATAGTGAAAAGGATCTTTTCTCCAAGCAGTTTTAAGTACTAATTCTTTATTAATATATGACAAAAACTGTATTATAACGGATGTCAGAGGAGAAGAGGAGGACGATGAAATAAGTTTATCTATGGCTCTATGAGCTCTCTTAATGCTATAAGAGAAACCCTCTTGCAGGTTTAATATTTCAGAAATCCAGATATTTAAAAAGGAAATTAAGTCCTCACCTTCACTTTTTTTCTGGAAGACCAAAATTCCTAATGTTACTTTTCATGTCTCTATTATCCCAGTGAGCAATTTTGTTAAGAAGCCAAGTATTCTGTTTTAGACTAAATCATTTCTATAAATATATCAGTTTGTTTGAGACAATTTTTTTCTAAGGTTTTCTAAATTCTCTTGGAAAGCATCCATTTTCGGAGATAATTCCTGTAGTGTAGACATCACCATCTGTAAGATTTTCATAAAGAAGTGTCAGTTTGAGAAAGCAAAGATTTGCTCATCTTCATTTAGTTAAATAGCCTCTGAGTAAAAGTGACAGAAAAAATTAAAAACAGAGAAGCTAGAACTATTATTTAAGATGTAGATTTTTTTAAAATCTAATTATTTTCCTGTATTTAAATATAATTCTGCAGAGCTCTAAAATGATCTGTCATCACTTAGCCACCTTGCCCCCCCCCCCCCGACTGGATAATTGTGATAGTATTTGTTTTGTAGCTGTGCAATAGATCCATTAGTGTGCAATCATGGGATTTTTGTAGGCTAGGCATAGGTCACGACACACCAGCATGTAGGAGACCAAGTACAGGGATAGGGCTTTGAGGCAGTCCACATAGGACATGCAAGTTATTCCAAATATTATTTTTGTGAGGGAACACTGTATTTCCAGAGGATGTCTGTGGGGAACAGAGGGATAAAAGTGAAGTTGAAATTTGTTGGCCATAAAATTTGCTACATCTTCTGGCATAGTATAGGTAGCTTTATAGTTTGGCACATTGCTATGTATTGGATTGGAGGTTGTGGACATAGCAGAATAATGCTTTGTGGTTGTCCTTAGTCTGGGAGGCTACATTTACCTCAAAATTGGCTTTGGTATATTTGATTAGCCCCCTGAGTTGCTTAGTTAGCTTGATGAGGGCTTTTTTACCTTACTGGGTATTGCACTTCTTAACATTTGCCATAATTTTCTTCCTATCGTTATGCAACCTACTGATGCTGGGATTCCACCAGGGTGGCTTGTTTTTGAGTATATAAAGTGTTTATTCTGGGTAGGAATAGCTGCCTCTCAGCAGCCATTAACATAAATGTCTAGGGTTTTTGTGAACAAGTCCATATAGGCAGAAGTGTTCTCAGGGTTTGGGGTGGCTTGAAATTTTGTTAGGGTGCCACTTAGTAATAGGAAGTTTGCCTTAGAATAATTCCTAAAAGTTAGCTGGAGTCTCAGACTTTATTGTCATTTCAAAGGAGACAACTTTTATGTTCTGAACTGACTTGCGGGCATATTACTTGGGGGAGGTGGTGTCTTCTGTGTTTGTGAGGACCAGGTCAAGGATGTTAGCAACTCTAATGGGTGTATGAACGAGTTAGCTCATGGTGTATGTCTTTACAAAGTCCATGAGTATCTGGGCCTGCATGTCTGGGGTCCTGCATGTATGATTCCCATTTATCCAGGAGTAGTTAAATCACCCATGGATATGGTGTTGTGTTGAATGGGGAGTGTCTCCATTACATTTAAGTGTGTGCTATAGTTTTCCTGGGTCATAGTGAGGGACCTATACCTTGCTTGTATGGGAGATTGCTTTAGTAATTTAGATGTGGAGAAGCTCAAGTGCATCAAGAAGTTTGACCAGCTTTGAGGTGTGTTTGTTTTTTTACGTAAATTGAGTCACCACCCCCTTTTTCCCATTCCTGTGCAGCAGCTGGTCTAAATATGTGCAAGGCACACTGATAGGGTGTTCTCTGTGGCTATAAACCATGTATTAGCAACTGCAGAGATGTCTATATTTTCTAAAGTGAGGACAGCTTGCTAGGACTAGAGTTTCTTGTTTAGACTCCTGGCATTGAGCAGAAACACCTTTATATTTTCTTGTGTTGGTTTTGCTAAGTTGGAAGGTTTATCTGGTTGACAATGCCTAAAAAAGCAGCTATGGGGGTGTACAAGGATTTAGTCAATATTCAAAAGCATAGAGGGGACAGGTGCAAACCATCTCTGGCAAAGCAGCACGGTCTGTCAACTGTGTCCTTCCAGGCTGACAAATACTGTACCTCCTTCAAGCACCACTGAAAACTAAGCCAATTATTAAAGTCAGTTATCTTCCAGTCTCACTAAGGCAGCTCAATGCTAGGCTCATACTGGCCTAGGATGCATAATCCAAGAGTTCCTTCATGCCTCTTTTCATATAGATGAGGAAAGTACAATTTAGGTCATTTAGTCCCACATGGATTATGACTGAGTCATTATACTTGAGCTTGTGGTTCCACAACCTGAGTGCATGCATGTTCTTATGGATCCTGACCCCTGATAGACAACTGACTGTGACTCTTTTCTTACTCGACCTGGTGAGTGGGACATCAGTCTCGCAATAAAGTATCCGATTACCAAAATAGTATGTTGTGTGATGGTTTGCCTTAGGTGTTTACAAATTTAGACAACATGACAGTTTGCTGTGTTATTTTGGTTGAGTGCTTCTGAGGTTACTTAGGATACTTATTGGAAGTGTAATATCGAGATTTAGGAAAATTACATTTAATAACCTCAGATTAAGTGGGTCTAAGTTTCTGGTTTGTACTATGTGTGATGGTTGTGGTGTGCATGTTTCTGACAACCTGTTCGTATTATAAGAGCTTGTATGTGAGAGCCCTGCCTCCAGAGACATTGTGTTACTACAGCTCTCGCATACAGTATCAGTTTGTTTAACAATTATGTGTCTATCAGTAAACATGAGACAATTGCTACATTGCCTGAGGATGTTCCTATTCACCAAACTGGCAGAAGTGGAAGTGAAGTGGAAAAGTGCATATCTATGGATGCAGATCTTATTTGAGTATGGCACAAGATGGATTTACAGCTGGCAACTTGGGTAAGATTTGAGACTAAGACTAAACTCTTAAACTTGGTCAACTTCCTTGAAACAGTCACCAAAGCCATAGATGAGGGGAAGGCACCACCAACCTTGACCTAGCCAAATCTTCAACACTATTCCCCACTCAGGCATAATAGATAAACTCTCCCAGCTAAGCATTAACCTGTATGTTACCAGATAGGTAGCTAACTGACTCACTGAGAGAACCCACTCATCAAAATAGGGGAAGCCACCTCTAGTAGTATATCTGTAATGAACAATGTACCCCAAGCATTGATCTTGGGGCCACTACTGTTTGGGAAATACTTTTCTGAGGTGCAAGCCAAAACAAGTGATCTGTGGCTGACCAAGTGTGAAGATGACTGCAAGCTGGGCACTGTCTTAAATTCCACTAGTGATGTGAACATCCTCCAAAAGGGTCTTATTCAAACTAATGACTGATGCCAGAAGCATGGCCTCAAACTGAAGCCAATAAATGCATCATTATTCCCTTTGGGGAAAATGGCATCCCCACTAATTATCACATTAATAACAATGTACTAAGCATGCAATCAGTTGTGAGGGCTTCGGCACCCAGGTTGATAGCAACCTGACTTTTGACCACCATGTTGCGTCCATTGTACGGAAGGCTTTCTACATGGCCCACCTCATAAATAAGGATATTTCATTCAGGAACAAGGGGGTCATAACATCCCTTTACTCCTCCCTTATCAGACTTATTATTAAGTACAGTGCCCCCTTCAGCATGTACCTTGCCAAGCACATGAGAGACCACAGAGGTTCCTGACAGGACAATTCTGGGTCTCAAACACCTATCCTAGACAGATAGGCTAAAAGCCTTGTCCCACTACTCAGTCTCATACAGACTGCTCAGAGGTGGCCTGTGTCTGACATACAAGGCCATCTCAGACCCAGCCTTGATGAAGTTGCTACATATCTGCAAGTCAAACTCTACTCATGCAACCTGCATGCAAGGCCTCAACCTGGTCTGTGACATTAATAGAATTTGTTGGTGGGATCGATTTGTGTCCAAAGACTCCTCCATCTGTGGAATAGACTCCTTTTCTATGTCAAGCAGAGTACCTCTCTAGCCCTCTTTAAGGGGAACCTGGATGACTGAATGGGAAACAGAAAATACACCCCTAGGATTCCACCTGTGTCGCTGCTGTACAGGGAAAACAGGTGCTGACTTTATGGGAACATGGGTGAAATTCTTGGCTAGGCTTATAAGGGCCTCCAGCCCAATAGCCTAGTATCATCCTAGTATCATCCTCTGAAGCTATAACACTATGCCACATATGATGGTAACAATGCTATCTCTTTTTTCTCTCACCCCCAAATCTTATTTCTTTATTTATTTTCTATTATATGTCATCAAAGTGGCTCTGTCATCCATCTGTAACAAATCACTAAATGCTTCACAGTGCAGTGAGGTAGGCCAGTCTTAGTGAATCTGTCTACCATCTCTCCATCAGCTCCAGCACCAATGCCCAGCACATCTGTGACCCAAGCTGCAAGCACTGCCTCTACTGCCCCTGTACTACCTCTGCCCTCAGATAGTACTACCCCGGAAGCTGGTGCTGTGGTATGCTCTAGGAGTAGTGGCAGAGGTGGGGCTCTCATCACCCACCAGGAGGTCCTAGGGTTGTCACATAGGGTTGAGCACCACACCATTGGTGTATGCCTATACTGGCTAGAGAGGCTGCTCTCCCTTATGATATATAGGAGAAGAAGACATCAAGAAATCCAGATGCCACTGGAATAAGGGGACTGGTGAGAGTCCAGTGGATGAAGACTAAATTCTCAATGTCTCCATGTTTGATAAGCATGAGCCTGGGTTGTCACCTCCCTCATCCCAATCATGGTGTTAATCAAACTTTTATGTCCCTCACCATCCCTGTCTCTTGTCTCATTTGTCTTGTTTGTTTGCATTTGCTTCCTCACCTACCCAACTTATCTGACCCAGAAATATCAACATCCATTACCCAGCATTCCTCTCTTATTGAATTAAGAAAAAAATGGCCACAAAAAATTATCGTCCCATACATAGTTTTCCATTTCATACGCAGGTCTTCTTGACACACTTGATTCTGTCCAGTTGGCTATGCAACATGATTTTGTTGTTGTCTCCCCTCTTTCTGAAGGTGACAGTCCAACTTTTTCTAATATTCTGCACATATTTTCAATTTACACTGTTGAGGAAATGGATAGCTATGGTTCATTCCTGCCTCCATCCTGCATATTTCTGCATTGTTTTCCCTTAGTTAATCCCCCTGCTTGTTCCCCATTTCACCACTTTCCTATCTACCCTATTTTAACACCTATAATCTGCTCAAAAAATAAAATCAAGCACAATACACATAAGTACCAGGAAAAAGCAATGGATCCCTACACTTTTTGGTCTCTATGTTTGTACGAAGTTTGGCATTGTGCATCAATGTCGAGCGACGGTGAATCCCTCTACAATGTTATGGTTACCTCCACGTAATTCTGCTTAACCCTGCTGTGCTAGGTCAGCACACAGTAACACATGCTGAATGTACTATAAATATTAATGTCATTGCATTATCACTGTTTATTTAAAAGTATTAGATACACATGGGTTCAAACCCAGTATCATCTAGGCTAAAAAATAAATGAGTCAAACATTTACAACTGCTGCCATAAAATCAGCTAAGCAGGAGTAGTTTTCATATACTCAATGCCAACTCCCAGAATTTTAGAAAACAGCCACATGTTTGCACACTGGTTAACTATGTACAAACAAGGAAAGTAATATCAATGTGTATCTTCCATGAGCAAACACTTTGCCCATAGTCACCCAAACCTGCTACTCATTGCTGAGCTATGCAAAGTTAATATTAGCTTGTATTTGTGCTGTTCAATCTCCATTTACTTTTCATGCCATGAAACTACATGTGGAAACATAACAAACTGAAGGCCCTAGCTAACAATATGTCACATATTTACAATGTAGCCATGTGTTACCTCCCCCATGCACTGCAATCCTGGTGTCTCAGTACTTTTTCACAAATATATCAATTACGCTACATAAATTAATAACAGATGTTCGGTGATATGCCATGCACATCAATCTGACAACATGCAGAACCAGAAGTCATCACAGTTGAACATGTATACACATCCATTTCATGCAGGCCTCCCAACATCTTCTCTCTAACATTCACTGCTGATTTCATCCACTATAAGGTGTCCTCCAGCCTTGCAAAAGTCAGACTTGTGCCATGACGTTTGTGTAAAGTACTGAGTTATGTAGTCTGTGCACTTAGTTAATGTGTTTTGTTCTCACTGCAGTCAGCTGTGTGTGTGTGTGTGTGTGTGTGTGTGTGTGTGTGTGTGTTTGTGTGTGTGTGTGTGTGTTTGTGTGCGTGTGTGTGTGTGTGTGTGTGTGTGTGTGTGTGTGTGTGTGTGTGTGTGTGTCTATCTGGCCAAAACAGCATAAGTGTGTATCCTACAGTTACAATTCCAATCTCATGGATTGACACTATTTTGACCCATGCCACCACATTCATTTCATTCAGGCCTCCCAACATCTTCTCTCCAACATCCACTGCTATCATCCACTATAAGTTGTCCTGCAGCTTTGTAAAAGTCAGACTTGTGTCATGGTGCTTATTTAAAATGCTGAGCTCAATAGTCTGTGCACTTAGGTAGGGATTCTGTTCTTCTGTTCTCATTGCAATAAACTGGGAAGTGTGTGTGTGTGTGTGTGTGTGTGTGTGTGTGTGTGTGTGTGTGTGTGTGTGTGTGTGCGTGTGTGCGTGTGTGCGTGTGTGCGTGTGTGTGTGTGTGGATGTGTGTGTTTGTGCACTTGCATGGCATTAGAGAGAGCCTTTTACCCTGAGTATGTTGAGGTCTGCTCTTTCCATATTCTCCTCACTAGACCCTGCTGATGTCATCTTATATAAAATGTTGTCTGAGATACTCGAAGTCAGACTTGAGCTGTGGCACTTGCCTTAAATACAGACTTATGCAGACTGTGTACTTAGATGGGAAGGGGTTCTGCTCTCACTGCAGTCAACTGCAGTGTGCGTGTGTGTGTGTGTGTGTGTGTGTGTGTGTGTGTGTGTGTGTGTGTGTGTGTGTGTGTGTATGTCTGTTCACTTGCATGGCATTAGAGACAACCTTTTATATCAGCATGCAGGATGCTGTTATTACCATATTATCCTCACCAGACACTGCTGATATCATCACCTATATATGATTTGTGGATGTGCACTATTCCCACTAGGGCAAGGTAAGAGACTGGCCTGGAGGCCAGGCAGAAGTCACCTCATCCTATGTGATGCAGATTACACTGACATGACTTTCAGTCTATCCACATACTTCATGGCATGGTTTGTAGGGCCTGTGTTTTAATGGTGAGAAGATGATGCGATCTGTCCAGCTGCTGCATGTGTCTGGTGAGGTAAATGCAAAAGGGACCATTACAGTCTATTAGTGTTTTGATGAGTTTCAAGTACAGTGCTATTATATAATCCTCAGATCTGAATATGATAGCATGCCATATGATGTGCACAACCTAGCCTTTCCATACCACTGTGGACACTTGGTGGTCAAAGTTCAGATTGCAATATATGAGTGTTCCCAGGTCTTGCATCACTGGGTTTCACCATAATGGGAGTGTTGTCAATTTAGTAATCACAGGGGATTCCACTTTGCAGAAGGACAAAATTAAAGACATTTTTGAGTTTATTTGTAGACCATGTGGCTTTGTCATCATCATTTGTCTATGTTAGCACATCCTGTAGTAAGTTATCATCATTGGTGGTCTCAATGATTGAACCCAATATACAAGAATCAGCAAATGTGGTAAGCCAAACGATATATAGTTTAGCTGTCGAGAAATAGATTCCAAACCATAAAAGGCCATTCCCAGTTCCCTGGGGTATGCCAGTGGTAACAGTTTTACTGGTACAGGTTAATTCAGTAACTTTCACAGTATGTGTTCTGTTGGTAAGTCAACTGGTTACCTATCTAAGGGTTAATTCCCAGCTGGGAGAGTTTCTCAATGAAACCTGAATGGGGGATTGTACTCAAACCCTAGGCCAGATCCATATAAGCAGTATGCACTGCTTTACCTTCATCCAGGCTTGTCACACAGAATCAATGATCAGTGATACAATTACAGATGACCTATAGCATGACTCAGAGCATACACCTTCCTGACATGGTTGAATACATACTTCAACACACCCTCCATACAGACTATGTTCCCATAGAAGGGTGTATATCAACATGCATCTATCTCAGTTGGGGGGCAGCACACAATGCATGCATGCATGTATAGACACATCCTGACTCTCCTCAACTGTGAGGTAGACCAACATGTCATCATGGATCTTTTCTAAATGGACACTAGTAATATCCTGACTATGTGAAACAGACATGCATGAGTTGTTAATTGTACATTATGTCTGACACATCTGTTAGATGTCCTAAAAGAGGTCATGGAGGGCATGCATGATGAAAACGCTATCATCCTTTTGCATTTGACAAGCCCAAGGCATTTAACACAAATCCCCACTGAGGTACTCACTCAACACTGTCATATGTGGCCATAAACACCTATATCACCAAGTGGATAGACAAGTCGATCACGTATGTGCCCTCTAAATATGTTGAAATTTATGAAGTGACCTATATCTCAGGCCCCATGATCAGGTCTGTACATCAGTGCTGCCAGCTAGGCCATTTCCTGTCCATTATTTACATCACAGATATCGTGAATGATGTACACATTCTGTGTCCAAACGGTTGTCTGAAGGACTACAGATTGTGGGCAATCACTGACTCCAACTGTGATAATAGTATAATACAGAGAATATCAACACACTCCAAAGATTGCTGCCACAACCGTAACAACAGTAACACATTTAATGAAAAAACAACATGGTGAGATTTGTCATGTCATGAAAATAATTGCAAAACCCAAGGATAATTTAGAGCTCACACCCTATAATCTGACCAATACATATGTAACCTGTGTCCTGGGATAGATGGTATGTGGAACATCTGCCAGCATGTGGCCACAGTGCTGACTACTCCCCTATATGTACACAACTACTGAATATGTGAATGGCGTCCACATCAAAGGCCATAATACCTTCATAATCAAAAATAAAATAAAAAACGCCAACACAAGGGGTTAACATGACACTGGATTTATTAACTAAAACAATAAAAATAGTGAAGACAATGAATGAACCAATACTAAGCACTTTCACCCTTCCTAACCGAAGGGCTTCATCAGAGTAAAGCCATATTGAATAAAGAGCTCATTTAAATACATTCAAATCATGTGATCATTAAGCAAAGCCTCTGATTAACATATTAAAGCCACCACTTTTAAAATCCCCAGGTACCTACACACTAAACAATAAAACAATAATGAAACAACGTAATGAAACAATAACAAAGTCCTATTGAATTTTTCATCTAAGAAAACTTAGTTCATTAGTTCGGGGGTGGCCATGGGTGCAAAATGTGCCCCTGTATATGCAGCTTTGGTGTTATCTGAGTGGGCCATAAAGGTTTGTGTTTCATTGCCCTTTTATGGACAAAATCATCTTATGGTTGAGATTTCTGGATGATGTGTTGCTACTATGAAGAGGTAACATAGAAGAGACTGGTGAATTTATTGAATACCTTAACTCTACAACTTCATTTCTGAAATTTACCCATAAGGTTTATGTATAAGAAATTGAGTTTTTAGATATTCTGCTATATAAGGATAATGATACCCATAAGCTGTAGTCTACTATTTTATGAAAAAAGACTTAATCAAACTCTTCATTACATTTTAAAAGTTGTCACCCCTTACATCAGAAAAAAAGTGTGAGCGTTTCAAGATTGGTTAGTGACAACAGGAAATTTGAAGAAGAGTTGTTTATATTGATATGAATGTTTAATGAGAGAGGTTACTGAGCCAGATTATTAACTAAAACTAAGAATGAAATTTGGAAAAAAATGTGATGAAAGGTTTACCCCAATTTTGTTGAGTAAGAAAGGAACATCCTTTGGCTTGAGAAGTCAGACTTATTTTGAGAAGACTTTGGTACTTCCTTACAATCAGGAAGCATTGGAATTAAGCATGAATAACTGCTGGGAGTGTGTTTTTGATCAAGATATGAAGAAAATCTTGGGAGAAAAAACAAAGGTTATTTTTAGAAGGGGGTTAAACATTAAAGTGTTTTTGAAGAAAGTCAAAAATGCAAAATTTAGGAGTTATAAATCCAATATGTCAAAGTGTAATATGTGTAGAACATGTAAATACATTAATGCAAGTCCTTAGGTAGCACTGGATGGTTTCAACTGTAGTATTCCCTGCCCTAGACAATGCAACTGTAACACCAAAATGGTAGTGTACATTGCAACCTGTATGAGCTGCCTGGTGTTTTATGTGGGGAAAACCATCAGAAAGTTAAGAGAAAGAATAACTGAGCATATGAAAGATATTAGGAACAAGAAGACCAATAATTCCCTTTACACTCACAATTTGACATGTATTCATTTTAAGAGATTTATTTTCTTTGTCACTGACAGAATTATCGCCACGGATAGGGTAGGTGATACCAAAATAATACTGGAGAAACTGGAGACTGAATGGCAGTTTAGATTAGATGCCACATCATCTCCAGGAATCAACAAAATTGTTCCTTGAGTAGTGTTTTAAAACTAAGGATATCTAAGTAATAGAATGTTACATGAGGAGTAGCTGCCTATTATTAGTTAAGAGTAACAAATAATAAATAGAAATGCCAAGTTTTTATGAAAAGTTAAGGAACTAGGTTTTATTAGATGGGACATTAAATAAGACTTTGTTATTGTTTCATTATTGTTTTATTGTTTAGTGTACAGGAATATGGGGAATTTTAAAAGTTGTGACTTTAGTATGTTAATCAGAGACTTTACTGTTCACATGATTTTAATTTCATGTAGATGAGTTCTCTATTTAATATGGCTTTACTCTGATGAAGCCCTTTGGTTAGAAATGGTGAAAGCACTTAATATTGGTTCATTCATTGTCTTCACTGTTTTTATCGTTTTAGTTAATAAATCCGGTGTGGTGTTAACACCTTGTGGTGGCATGTTTTATTTTATTTTTAGCTCTGAGTTTATACACTCTTCTTGAGTGTCATTTTTAGTCTATTTGGTTGTTTTATTGTCTATCAGCATGTTTAAATTTGACCCAGTATGTAGAAAATTATTGGAGAGCTCAACAAACTGTGTTACTTAACAGCAAGTACAAGCACTAACTACACCTACAGATGCTACTGCATTGACTTCCACACAGTTGGATCTTTTCACATTGCATACTCCTCCAAATGAACTAGTGGCAACTAACAGTAGACTTGAGGTGAATAACCGGTCTAATACGAGTCAAAACAGTGCAGGAATTAATTCAATGAACCAACCACCATATGATTTAATTTTTTTTTCAGCACCGATTTTTCAATTTTCCATTCCCTCGGTAGAGCATAAAGATTTTGCGCACTCCAAACGCAATTACATTCTTTTGAAAAACTAATTAGGAAGTTGAAAACACTGCAAGTGGATACACTCTTTCTTAAGCATTCGCTGGCACTTTAGCAAGTACCCAAAGGCTTGCGATTGTGGGAGGTCCCTAACGGAACAGAAATGGGTTCAGTTATGCATAAGGAATTACTTGAACTATTCAATCATACTGGAATGGATATAATGAAAATCATTATCAGGAACAACAAATGTAAGTTGGCAACTACTGAAAAATAAAATAACTGAATTAAATATGATTATTACTAAATACTTATTATTTGAATATAACAGAGCACAGTACAACAAAATATTTGCTGAGACTGAAAGATTTGTTAGGAACAATTTAGATAGGAAACAGAAGAAGCTACTTAGGGACATGAATGAATACACTAACAAAACAGCATTCCTTGATCCCATTAGGGTTGAACTAGCTGATAATGTTCAGGATGTGGACAATATGTATAAAAATGATAATCATGATTTTAGTGATAACGCTAAATCAAATGGAAGGAACAACAATAACAGGAACAGTTATTTTTTAGATCACTCATCTCCTCTGAGGAGATCTCAGAGACTGTTGAACAAGAATCAGGGTCAGTTAGGATACAGGAAACAAATGAACCAGTGCCTCCCACCACAATCACATGGGAGGAGGAAAATGATGGTTTTCAGTGACAGAGGAATTAATGAATGTTTGTGAGGACCCTGACATGAATTTTTGTGAACATAAACCTTTGCAATTAACAAGTCATGATGTTTTCTCCATCTATAATTTTTCAAATTTGGAAATCGATGTCCATTTTAGTCTGTTAAAGAAAGGATTTTCTTTTGCTCCTAATTTCAGACTAGATGTGGCAAAAGTTTTGATTAATTTTAAATGATATAGTAGACAGCTTAATTTATCTTTATTTTTCATGAAAAGGAATCATGACACTAATGAACATGTTAACCAAATTAGGAGGAAAAGTACTTTTATGTCACCTGTTAATTGTGTGGTAAAAGTGTTTGAAAAAATGTGATAGAAAGAGATGCATAAGGTAGAGCAGACATAGAGGTGACGATAATTTGTCCTTAGATGAAAGACAATGCTTACAACAAGGGTGGGGGAGTTCTGATTATGAATCAAGTGGATTATGTAAGTAAAATGTATGGCACATTGAATGATGTTAAAACCTATAAGACAGTATCTATTAATAAAATTAAGAGGGCTTATGCCAAGATTGATTGACTGTTATATGATTCATTGACCCAAAAGGTAATTGACAAGAAAGAATATGCTTTTTTGATGATGGAAACACCCCTTATTCTTTAATCAGCGGTATTCCTAAAATCCACAAAGATGTTAACAACCCCCCACTTAGACCTATTGTGGCAGCTATGAATTCAAAAACTGAACCCATTGCTGGGTTTATTGATTCACATTGCAAGACAATAGTTAAAAACCACAGACATCTTCTTAGAGATTCTTGGTACTGCTTAGAAACACTCATGGATTTAACTATTAATGAACAATATGTGTTTGTAACTGTAGATATTATTAACCTATTTATGATGATTCCAAAAAACGAGGGTATTGAGTACTTTGGTTATTCCCCAATTAATGTAGAGGGCATACATAATGTAAAAGGAAATTTAGTGATGGAACTTATGGATGTGGTTTTACACAACTTTATATATTTTGAAGGAGAGTATTTTTGTCAAACTTTGGGGGTGGCCATGTGTGCAATATGTGTCCCTGTCTATGCAAATTTAGTGTTATCTGACTGGGGCAAGAGGTTTGTGTTTCCTTCCTCTTTTTATGGAGAAAATCATCTCATAGTTAAGATTTCTGGATGATATGTTGCTGCTATGGAGAGGTAACATAGAAGAGATTGATGAATTTATTGAATTCCATAACACTACAACCTCATTTTTGAAATTTACCCATAAGGCTTGTGTATAGGAAATTGAGTTTTTATATATTCTACTATATAAGGATAAATACACCAATAAGCTGGAGTCTACTATTTTTTTTTAAAAAAAGACTTACTCAAACTCTTGATTACATTTTAAAAGTTGTCACCCCTTACATCAGAAAAAAAGTATTGTTAAGGGGTAAATCTTGGGAGTTTCAAGGATGGTTTGTGACAACAGGAAATTTGAAGAAGAGTTGTTTACCTTAATAGAAATGTTTAAAGAGAGAGGTTATCCAGCCAGACTGTTAACAAAATCTAGGAATGAAACTAGGAAAAAACGTGATGAAAGGTTTATCCCAATTTTGTTGACTAAGGAATGGACATCCTTTGGCTTGAGAAGTCAGACTTATTTTGAGAAAACGTTGGTATTTCTGTACTATCAGGAAGCACTGTAATTAACGACAACAGTGAATAATTGCTGGGATTGTATTTTTGACCAAGCTATAAAGAAAATCTTGGGAGAAAAAACAAAGGTTACTTTTAGTAGGGGTAGGGTTAAACCTTAAAGCTTGTTTGAAGAAAGTCAAAAATACAAAATGTAGGGATTATAAATCTAATATGTTGAAGTATAAAATGTGTAGGACATGTAAATACATTAATGCAAGTCCTTATGTATCATTGGAAGGTTACAACCATAGTATTCCCTGCCCTGGACACTGAAACTATATCACCAAAATGGTAGTGTACATTGCAACCTGTGTGAGCTGCCTGCCAATTTATGTGGGAAAAAATATCTGAAAGTATAAGGAATTGAGCATATGAAAGATATTAGGAACAAGAAGACAAATAATGCTCTTTACACGGTTTGACATGTATTAATTTTAAGAGAATTATTTTCTTTGTCATTGTCAGAATTATCCCCATGGATAGGGGAGGTGATACCAAAAGAATATTAGGGAAACTGGAGATTGAATGGCAGTTGAGATTATATGCCACATCATCTCCAGGAATCAACAAAAAGTGTTCAATGAGTAGTGTCTTACAACTAACGGCATCTAAGTTATAGTATGTTACATGGGGAGTAGCTGCCTAGTATTAGTTATGAGTAACAAATAATAAATAGAAATGCCAAGTTTTTATGAAAAGTTAAGGAACTAGGTTTTATTATATGGGGAACTAAATGAGACATTGTTATTGTTTCATTACTTTGTTTCTTTATTATTTTATTGTTTAGTGTACAGGTACATGGGGGATTTTAAAAGTGGTAACTTTAATATGTTAGAAATTTTGCTTACTGATCACATGATTTTAATATATTTAAATAAGCTCTCTATTCAATATGGCTTTACGCTGATGAAGCCCTTTGGTTAAGAAGGGTGAAGCTCTTAGTGTGGGTTCATTCATTGTCTTCACTGTTTTTATTGTTTTAGTTAATAAAGGCAGTGTCATGTTAAAACTTTGTGGTGGCTTTTTTATTTTATTTTTCTTTCTGAGTTTATACACTCTTCCTGAGTGCTGTTTTTAGATTATTTGTTTGTTTTATCACCCTGCAGTATGTTTAAATTTGACCTGGTATGGAGAAAATTATTGGAGAGTTCAATGAGCTGATTATAGTTCTTAAACAGCAAGTACGAGTACCAACAACACCTATGGACTCTTCTACTTTGACTTCCGCACAGGTGGATCGTTTTACATTGCATAGTCCTCCAAATTAACTAGTGACAACTAACAGTAGACTTGAGGTGAAT
The DNA here is from genome assembly GCF_019279795.1 of Protopterus annectens. Lineage (NCBI taxonomy): Eukaryota > Metazoa > Chordata > Ceratodontiformes > Protopteridae > Protopterus > Protopterus annectens. The sequence goes on along the minus strand of NC_056750.1, from coordinate 184,016,430 downwards.
AACCAGTCTAATACAAGTCAAACAGTGCAGGAATTAATTCATCAAACCAATCACCATATAATTTTTTTTTTCAGCACTGATTTTTCAATTTTCCATCCCCCTGGTAGAGCAGAAAGATTTAGTACACTCCAAATGCAATTGTGTTCTTTTGAAAAGCTAACTAGGAAGTTGAAAGTAATGCAAGTGGATAATCTCTTTCTTAAGCATTCCCTGGAGCTTTTGCAATTATCCAAAGGTTTGCGAATGCGGAACTTTCCTAATGGAACACAATTGGGTTCAGTTATGCATAAGGAATTACTTGAACTATTCGATCATACTTGAATGGATATATTGAAAATTATAATCAGGAACAGTAAACGTAAGTTGGCTTCTGTTGAAAATCAAAGAACTGAATTAAATACGATTGTTACTAAGGACTTATTATTTGAACATAGAGCACAGTACAACAAAATATTTGCTGAGATTGAAAGATTTGTTAGGGACAATTTAGATAGGAAACAGAAGAATCTACTTTGGGATATGAATAAATACACTAAAAAAACAGCATACCCTCCTCCCATTAGGGTTGAACTAGCTGATAATGTTCAGGATGTGGACAATATGCATAATGATAATCATGATTCTAGAAATAATGCTAAATCAAATGGAAGGAACAACAATAACAGGAACAGTTATTTTTAAATTACTCAGCTCCTCTGAGGAGATCTCAGAGACTGTTGAACAAGAATCAGGGTCAGTTAGCATACAGGAAAAAAAACAAACCAGTGGCTCCCACCACAATCACATGGGAGGACGACTAATGGTGGTTTTCAATGATAGGGGAATTAATGACTGTTTGTAAGGACCCTGACATGAATTTTAGTGACCATAAACCTTTGACATTAACAAGTCAAGGTTTAATTAATTTTAAATTATATACTAGACAGCTTAATTTATCTTTATTTTTCATGAATAGGAATCATGGCACTAAAGAACACATTAGCCAGATTAGGAGGAAAAGTACTTTTATGACACATGTTAATTTTATAGTAAATGTGTTTGACAAATTGTGTGAGAAACAGATGCATAAAGTTGAAAAGAGCAGACATAGCTCTGATGATAATTTGTCCTTAGATGAAAGACAATGGTTAAAACATTTATGTGAACCAAAAGAATACAGAATTATGAAACCAGACAAGGGTGGGGAAGCTCTGATTATGAATCAAGTGGATTATGTAAGTAAAATGTATGACACGATGAATGATGTTAACATCTATGAGACAGTATCCATTAATGAAATTAAGAGGCCTTATGCCAATATTTATTATATGTTATATGATTCATTGACCCAAAGGGTAATTGCCAAAAAAAAATATGTTTTTTGATAATGGAAGCACCCCTTATTCTTCAATCTTTGGCATTCCAAAAATCCACAAATATGTTAACAACCCCCACTTAGACCTATTGTGGCAGCTATAAATTCAAAAAATTAACCCATTGCTAGGTTTATCGATTCACATTGCAATACTGCAGTTAACCACAGACATATTCTTAGAGATTCTAGGCACTACTGAAAAACCCTCATGGATTTAACTAATAATGAACACTATGTGTTTGTAACTGTAGATGTTATTAACTTTTTTACAGTGATTCCACACAAAGAGGGTATTGTGTATTTTTGTGATGCCTTAATTATTGTAGAGGGTATATATATAATGGAAAAAGGAATTTACTGATGGAACTTATGGATGTGATTTTAAAAAACAGCTTTATATATTTTGAAGAAAAGTATTTTTGTCAAATTTTGGGGGTGGCCATGGGTGCAAAATGCGTCCCCATGCATGCAAAGTTGTTATCTGAGTGGGAGAAGAGGTTTGTGTTTCCTTCCCCTTTTATGGAGAAAATTATCTCATAGTTGAGATTTCTGGATGATGTGTTGTTACTGTGGAGAGGTAACATAAAATAGATTGGTGAATTTACTGAATACCTTAACACTACAACCTCATTTTTGAAATTTACCCATAAGGCTTGCATACAGGGAATCATTTTTTAGATATTCTACTATATAAGGATAATGACACCAATAAGGTGGAGTCTACTATTTTTCAAAAAAAGACTTACTCAAACTCCTGGTTACATTTTAAAAGTTGTCACCCCTTACATCAGAAAAAAAGTATTGTTAAGGGGTAAATGTTGAGACTTTCAAGGATGGTTAGTGACTATAGGAAATTTGAAGAAGAGTTGTTTACCTTAATAGAATGTTTAAAGAGAGAGGTTACCCAGCCAAATTGTTAACTAAATCTAGGAATGAAATTAGGAAAAAACGTGATGAAAGGTTTATCCCAATTTTGTTGACTAAAGAAGGGACATCCTTTGGCTTGAAAAGTCAGGCTTATTTTGAGAAGACTTTGGTACTTCTCTACAATCAGGAAGCATTGGAATTAAGGACAGCAGTGAATAACTGCTGGAATTGTATTGTTGACCAAGATGTGAAGAAAATCTTGGAAGAAAAAACAAAGGTTACTTTTAGTAGGGGCAGGGTTAAACCTTAAAGCGTGTTTGAAGAAAGTCAAAAATACAAAATGTAGGGATTATAAATCCAATATGTTGAAGTGTAATATGTGTAGGACATGTAAATACATTAATGCAAGTCCTTGCATTGGAAGGTTGCAACCATAGTATTCCCTGCCCTGGACACTGCAACTGTAACACCAAAATGGTAGTTTACATTGCAACCTGTATGAGTTGCCTGCCATTTTATGTGGAAAAACCATCTGAAAGTTAAGGGAAGGAATAATTCAGCATATGAAAGATATTAGGAACAAGAAGACAAATAATGCCTTTTACACTCAAAGTTTGACATGTATTAATTTTTAGAGATTTGTTTTTTTTGTCATTGACAGAATTATTCCCACATATATTGTAGGTGATACCAAACAATATTAGAGAAACTGGAGACTGAATGGCTGTTGAGATTAGACTCCAAATCATCTCCAGGAATCAATGAAAATTGTTCCTTGAGTAGTGTTTTACAACTAAGGGCATTTAAGTCATAATATGTTACATGCGGAGTAGCTGCCTAGTAATAGTTATGAGTAACAAATAAATATAAATGCCAAGTTTTTATGAAAAGTTAAAGAACTAGGTTTTATTATATGGGAAATTAAATGAGCCGTTGTTATTGTTTCATTACTTTGTTTCATTATTATTTTATTGTTTAGTGCACAGGTACATGGTGGATTTTAAAAGTGGTGACTTCAATATGTTAATCAGAGATTTTGCTTACTGATCACATGATTTTAATGTATTTAAATGAGCTCTCTATTCAATATGTCTTTACTCTGATGAAGCCCTTGGGTTAGGAAGGGTGAAGGAGCTTAGTGTTGGTTCACTGATTGTCTTCACAGTTTTTGTTGTTTTAGTTAATAAATGCACTGTCATGTTAACACCTTGTGGTGGCATTTTTTTATTTTATTTTTGGATCTGATTTTTTACACTCTTCCTGAGTTTCATTTTTAGTTTATTTGGTTGTTTTATCACCCAGCAGCATGTCTAAATTTGACCTGGTATGGAGAAAATTATTAGAGAGCTCAGTGAGCTGATTGTGTTACTTAACCAGCAAGTACGAGCATCAACAACACCCTTGGACTCTACTACTTTGACTTCCACACAGTTGGATCTTTTTCCATTATATAGTCCTCCAAACGAGCTAGTGACAACTAACAGTAGACTTGAGGAGAATAATCAGTCTAATATGAGTCAAAACAGTGCAGGAATTAATTCAATGAACCAACCTCCATATGATTTTAATTTTTTTTTTCAGCACAGATTTTTCAATTGTCCATCCCCCCTGGTAGAGCAGAATGATTTGGTACACTCCAAATGCAATTTCTGCCCCTTTCTTCCCAAACCCACAGGTGGCCCACAAGGTTCTGTTCTTGGCCCTCCCCTCTTCAACCTATTCATTAGCAACTTTCACCAATCCATCCCAGACTCATCTGTCATACAATATGCAGATAACTCAACAATCATCTACTCAGCATTTTCCCCCTCTGAGCTCCGAGAAAAAAACTCAGCTAGCCCTTTCCAAAACAGAAACTTGGATGCAGACTAACCATGTGGCACTAAATGAAATAAAAACAAACAGATGTTTTCCCCTACCAAAAACTCCATTGTCAAATCCACATTCACAATGATTTGCGTCTTTCGGCTTTTCTCGGTTAGGGGTCGCCACAGTGGAACTCTGGTCCGCTAATGATTGGCAGTAGAGTTTTACATGATGGCTTGCCGGGCCTAACACATAACATTCAATGAAGGAATGCCCATTCATGCATGTCGTCACACAGAAGACACTCTAACTGAGAATTGAATGGGCAACATCTAACTGTGAGGCGATAACGCTACCGCAGCACCACCACCGCAGTCCACATTCACAATACAGAGCCAAAACAACACCCTCCTTGAAATTGTTCCTAACACCAAGCTTCTTGGCATAATTATTGATGAAGAACTAAATTTTGATACCCACAACCACTCCACAATCAAGAAAATCCACCAAAAGTTAGGTCTTCTCTGCAGGCACTACAGCTTCCCAAGTCCCTCTACCCATCAAACTTTTGCATCCACCTTTCTACTCCCCTCCCTTATGCATGGTGCCCCTCTTTTCACCAGTCTCCATCTTGGCCTTCAGTCCAAACTTTAATCCTGCTACCACTAGATCTCCAAATTTGCAACCAATTCAAAAAACTCATACCACCACTGCCACTCCCTCCTCACCCTCAACTGGCTTGAACTACCCAACTACCTCAGTTACCTACAACTTACCATTGCCCACAAGCTCATCTTTAAACCAGCCAACCGTCCAGCTCTTGCTACTTCCTTAAAACCTTACATTCCCAACTGCTTATTCAGATCCAAAAACCAAAATCTCCTTCAGGTCCACAAACCTGCATGACCTCCTGGCCATCTACTGCTGTCTCACTCCTTAGCTAAACAGTGGAACTCTCTCTCCAAACACCTATGCAATCTACCTAACCATACAAATTTCAAATCTCATCTACTCTCTCATCTTTCTTTCAAATGGGAATGCCCTAGCCATGCTACAACTTAAACCTCCCACCCTCATTCCACCTTGCACTGACTCATCCAACTACCTCTACTATTACTTCACCCCACCCAAAACAATCCCTCCCCTACTAAAAACTAATTTTCTCTCTAATATCTACTGTACTATACTCTCCAGTCTCAAATATCCTAGCACCCTCTCCATGCATAATATTTTCCTAATCTACTAATGGCTAGTAGCTATAAATTTTGAAATGTTAATCCTACAATTCAGTTTATAACAAAAATATTCGCTTTATGTAAATGTTGACATTTTGTATTGACTTATGTCTTTTAATTTTTTTGTAACATTGTGACAAGCCAATTGCAGATATCCTTGAGCTTATCTGTAAATGTTTAATTAACTATGTCCTTTTATAACATGTAAAATGTAACTTGCAATTATTATGGAGCTTTTCTCCCCGGGCCTCCACTGAAAATGGGCTCTTCTTGGCCCAGTGGACTTCCCCAGTCATCAAACTTAAATAAAATAAAATAAAAATAAATAAAATAACTAGGAAGTTGAAAACACTGCAAGTAGATAATCTCCTTCCTAAGCCTTCCCTGGAGCTTTAGCAAGTACCCATAGGCTTATGATTGTGGAAATTACCTAACAGAACACAAGTGGGTTCAGTTATGCATAAGGAATAACTTGAACTATTTGATCATACTTGAATGGATATAATGAAAATCATTATCAGAGACAACAAATGTAAGTTGGCTTCTGTCGAAAAACAAACAACTGAATTAAATACGATTATTACTAAAGACATTATTTGAACATAACAGAGCACAGTACGACAAAATATTTGCTGAGACTGAAATATTTGTTTGGGAAAATTTAGATAGGAAACAGAAGAAGCTACTTAAGGACATGAATGAATACACTAACAGAACAGCATACCCTGCTCCCATTAGGGTTGAACTGGCTGATAATGTTCAGGATGTGGACAATATGTATAATAATGATAATCATGATTCTATTGATAATGCTAAATCAAATGGAAGGAACAACAATAACAGGAAAAGTTATTTTTTAGATCACTCAGCTCCTCTGAGGAGATCTCAGAGATTGTTGAACAAGAATCAGGGTCATTTAGGATACAGGAAACAAGTGAACCAATGGCACCCACCACAATCACATGTGAGAATTAACAATGGTGGTTTTCAATGACAGGGGAATTAATGAGTGTTTTTGTGGACCCTGGCATGAGTTTTTGTGACCTTTGACATTAACAAGTTGTGATGTTTTTTCCATCTATATTTTTTCAGATTTGGAAATCAATGATGTCCATTTCAGTCTGCTAAAGAAAATATTTTATTTTGTTCCTAATTTCAGGCTAGATGTGGCAAAAGGTTTGATTAATTTTAAATTAAATACTAGACAGGTTAATTTATCTTTATTTTTCATGAACAGGAATCATGACACTAATGAACACATTAACCAGATTAGGAGGAAAAGTACCTTTATGCCACCTGTTAACTGTATGGTAAATCTGTTTGAAAAAATGTATGAGAAAGAGATGCGTAACATTTTAAAGAGCAGACATTGTGGAGACAATAATGTGTCATTAGATGAAAGACAATGTTTAAAACATTTATGTGAATCAAAAGAATGCAAAATTATGAAACCAGACAAGGGTGGGGGAGTTCTGATTATGAATCAAGTGGATTATGTAAGTAAAATGTATGACACGTTGAATTATATTAACACCTATGAGACAGTATCTATTAATAAAATTGAGGACTTATGCCAAAATTGATTGGATGTTATATGATTCATTGACCCAAAGGGTGATTGAAAAGAAAGAAAATGTTTGATGATGGAAGCACCCCTTATTCTTCAATCTTCTGCATTCCCATAATCCACAAAGATGCTAACAACCCCCACTTAGACCTATTGTGGCAGCTATGAATTCAAAAACTGAACCCATTGCTGGGTTTATTGATTCACATCCCAAGACAGCAGTTAACCACAGACATATTCTTAGAGAGTCTTGGCACTGCTTAGAAATCTTCATGGATTTAACTATATGTGTTTGTAACTTTAGATGTTATTAACTTATTTATGGTGATTCCACAGAAAGAGGGTCTTGATTATTTTAGTGATACCCTAATTAGTGTAGAAGTTATACATCATGTAAAAAGGAATTTACTGTGGAACTTATGGATGTGATTTTAAACAACAACTTTATATATTTTGAAGGAGAGTATTTTTGTCAAACTTTGGAGGTGGCCATGTGTGCAAAATGTACCCCTGTGTATGCAAATTTGGTGTTATCTGAGTGGGAGATGAGGTTTGTGTTTTCTTCTCCTTTTATAGAGAAAATTATCTCATGGTTGAGATTCTCAGTAATGTGTTGCTACTATGGAGAGGTAACATAGAAGAGAGTGGTGAATTTATTGAATACCTTAAAACTACAACCTCATTTTTGAAATTTACCCATAAGGTTTGTGTACAAGAAATTGAGTTTTTAGATATTCTACAATATAAGGATAATGACACCAACAAACTAGAGTCTACTATTTTTCGAAAAAAGACTTACTCAAACTCTTCATTACATTTTAAAAATTCTGACCCCTTACATCAGAAAAAAAGTATTGTTAAGGGGCAAATGGTGAGAGTTTCAAGGTTGATTAGTGACAACAGGAAATTTGAAGAAGAGTTGTTTACCTTAATAGGAATGTTTAAGGAGAGAGGTTACCCAGCCCGATTATTAACTAAAACGAGGAATGAAATTAGGAAAATTGTGATGAAAGATTTACCTCAATTTTGTTGACTAAGGAAAGGACATCTTTTGGCTTGAGAAGTCAGACTTATGTTGAGAAGACTTTGGTACTTTCATACAATCAGGAAGCATTGGAATTATGAACAGCAGTGAATAACTGCTGGGATTGTGTTTTTGACCAAGATATGAAGAAAATCTTGGGAGAAAAAACAAAGGTTGCTTTTAGTAGGGCGTTAAACCTTAAAGTGTGTTTTGTGAAAGTCAAAAATACAAACAAATAGGCGTTATAAATCAAATATGTCAAAGTGTAATTTGTGTATGACATGTAAACACATTAATGCATGTCCTTATGTAGCATTGGAAGGTTACAACCATAGTATTCCCTGCCCTGGACACCGCAACTGTAACACCAAAATGGTAGTGTACATTGCAACCTGTGTGAGCTGTCCAACGTTTTATGTGGTGAAAAACCACCAGAAAATTAAGGGAAAGAATAATCGAGCATATCAGAGATCTTAAGAACAAGAAGACCAGTAATGCCCTTTACACTCACAGTGTGACATGTATTAATTTTAAGAGATTTATTTTCTTTGTTATTGACAGAATTATCCCCACGGATAATGGGGGTGATACTAAAACAATATTAGAGAAACTGGAGACTGAATGGCAATTGAGATTAGATGCCACATCATCTCCAGGAATCAACAAAAACTGTTCCTTGAGTAGTGTTTTAAAACTATGGGCATAAAAATTGTAATATGTTACATGGGTAGTAGCTGCCTAGTATTATTTATGAGTAACAAATAATAAATAGAAATGCAAAGTTTTTTATGAAAAGTTAAGGAACTAGGTTTTATTAGATGGGAAATTAAATGAGACTTTGATATTGTTTCATTACTTTGTTTCATTATTATTTTATTGTTTAGTGTACAGGTACATGGGGATTTTAAAAGTGATGACTTTAATACGTTAATCAGAGACTTGGCTTACTCATCACATGATTTTTATGTATTTAAATGAGCTCTCTATTCAATATGGCTTTACTCTGATGAAGCCCTTTGGTTAGGAAGGGTGAAAGTGCTTAGTGTTGGTTCATTCATTCTATTCACTGTTTTTATTGTTTTATTTAATAAATCCAGTGTCATGTTAACACCTTATGGTGGTATTTTTTTATTTTGTTTTTGTTTTCGAGTTTATACACTCTTCTTGAGTGTCATTTTTAGTTTATTCCATAATACTTTCATAGTTCACAGCCTTCATCACACCAATAACTAAGTGCAATGGCCCCTTCTTCATATACCTCCCTACACATATTCCAGTGAGGTGTAACTGAAGCATACCACCTTTGACACAGTGAGCTGTCACACATCTTACTGGCCATACCTAGGTATTCTTTTTGTTGCATAAACATTATTGTCTGATGGTGCAGAACCGCAATCAAGGTGTTACACCAGATACCTGTTTCTGTGGTGCACACAGTACATACATAGCTGTTTAACAACACTGATGGCATGGATAACATTTGTGACAGTGTGGAGTCTGATATATCTATATATATCTATATCTATATATATATATATATATATATATATACACACACACACACACACACATATATATATATATATATATATATATATATATATATATATATATATATATATGCCATGCACACCAGTCAGCTAGCCTGTATTGATCATAATGTCACATACAGGTATAGCAGTGTCCTTCTTAACACCTCCATTAGATATTACAGAGTCATGACAGTGTGTGTGATTACTTTCATAGATTGCTGTCATGTCCTAATAGTTGTACAACTGTGTTTGTGCAGAAGCATCTCTCATCACTCAAAATCACATATGCTACAGGATTACTGGTGGTATTACTCTAATATTGTTCCTGACTGTGCTTGCTTCTTTTACTGCTGTCCATGAGCCTTTACCTGTGTTCCACTTGTTGGAGACCGCTGCTGATATTACACGCATATTCAGGCAAATCAGTTTGTACAGCTTCACAATATTCACCCTACCCGAATTGAATATTATGTTCCTAATAGATATCCTCTGCATTGTTCATGTAAGGATAGTTATCTCACAAAGACATCTTCCTCATTGTCATGTTACCTTGTGTGATAGTCACATAATACGCAGTTTCACTGAACAATCCATACTGTACCATATCAATATGTGATTGGTGTTCCTGCTACAGCTGTTTTCCACTGACATGCCCTCATCTACTGTACATCAGGTTGCTTCACCTGTCATCTTTCCCTGTATTCTTTCCTACAATTCATCTGTGTGTCCCTATTCAATACACGCTTTTCCTCAGTGTTTATTTTATAATGCAGTCCATGTATCCTTACAGTTCATTTACACACCTTCTGTACAGAATGCCTGGAATGGGATTTCAGGATAATCTGCACTGTATACACTGTCCTGTACTGTATTTGGAACATATGCATAATGATATGTTAAGCCTTGGTAATCACTATTGCATTCAATGCAATCCCGCTAACCTACTGTGCTCTGAGGTAAGGAGATTTGGTATCTGTTTTGCCAGCCATGAAACCTTGCTTGTTTACTTTTAAACACAGTCTGAGGTATAAATATGTAATTAGCACTGCTGGTCACAGCTCATCACTGTGCAAACACAGTAGGCTTCTTGTGAAGTCTTTATAGACGTTACTGAATCCCAGGGATTATCTATAATCAGATATGAAAAACAACCAATTTCAGCAAGGATATTTTCAGTGAAACACTAAAGCAGTGGTGGTGCTGCGATAGCATTGTCGCTTCTCAGTAAGACGTTGTCCGGTTCGATTCTCAGCTAGAGCGTCTTCTGCGTCGAGCCATGCGTGAATGGGCGTACCTTCATTGAAGGTTGTGCACCAGGGCTGGTAACTCGGCACATAAAAATCAACTACCAATCATTAGCGGACCGGAGTTCTGCTGTGGCGACCCCTAACCGGGAAAAGCCAAAAGACACAACAACAACAACAACAACAACTAAAGCAATATAACTGGAATGTACTTAGAACAGTGCCACTACATACTGCTGTAGAACACTTTAATAACATATTCTTACACACCTTAAATAATATAGCGCCAGTATATAATAAAACCAATTACATAAGACCAACCCCACAACATGGCTGGCAAAAGAAAGAAACAAAAAAAATGCATGAGAAAAAGACATAAAACCTGGACATTTTTTTATAAAAATCAAACTCAAAATGCCTTCCAGCAATTTAGACATCTTAGAAACCTTTCAAAACTCCATGTCAAACAGGACAAGCAAACATACTACACCAACCTACAACAAGACAAACATCAAAACAACCAAAATCATCATTAAATAAACTACTCTACCCTGGCAAGACCACCACTCCCTATCCAAAAACTAAACAATATGATAGAGTCCATCCCCACAGTTTAATTTCTACTTTATATAATCAATAGTATATCTCTAAGACACTAATACATCTGCCCACCTCTCTCTAACCCTGTCCAACCAAAACCACCACAGTTTTTCAGTTTTAGTCCAGTATCCACCTTGCTCCTAATGAAGTTTCTTCTTAAACAAAAAAACTACTTCCATAACTGTAGACTAACTACCATCAGACTACCTAAAAATGTCTGCAGAAGTCATAGCTGTCCCTGTGCCCATAGTAATTAATAGATCCATAGCAGAAATATGCATCCCATCACTGTGGAATAAATACTACATAATACAACTGCACAAAGACAGCACATCTACAGAGTTTAATAACTACAGACATAGTAATTATCTCCCTCCTCTCCAAATATTAGAGAAATACATCCATATGCAGCTGATGCAATACCTAACCTCAAATAACCTGCTCTCAGAAACATGTTACACCTTATATACTAGATTACACAAACAATTATCCAATTAAATACAATTAGTCCCACCTTTTATTAGAGAAAACATTTCCAATGACATTCCCTGTTTAATCCTATTGGGACTAAAGTATTAAACTTTAAAATCATAACAGATTCCATTCTCCATAATTTTCTCTTTATATCTAAATTGTGGAATGATGTAACCTGCCCTAAAATGGTAAATTTCAAACCTATTGTTTAACTGCTGTGAAACTCCTTAAAATGTAATGCCACCAGGCTTTGTTCCCTGTTTTTTCTAATGTCACTTAAGTTTTCCTTCAGTCTGTCTTTAAAGCTTCTTTTAATTTCCCCTGCATATACTTTATCACAGGGGCATTTAAGTCTATATACAATACCTATGCTATCACAGGAATTCATACCCCTATTGACAATTTTTTTACCATTAATGCTGTCAGAACCTTGTACAATGTACGAACAGCAACTTCCACAAGGGAAGGTACCTTGTGTAGAAATCTCTAAAACTATA
>NC_056750.1:183964230-183999230 GCF_019279795.1 Protopterus annectens | reverse complement strand
AATCGGCTCTGGCTTTAATAACCACTGAGAAGCTTGCTTTTGGAATTATGTGTTTCTTGCAATAAGAAGTCCAAGTAACACTAACCACTGAAAAGGCAATAACAGTAGGATCTTTGTTATATCAGACTGTTAATTGAAATTATTATTATTGGCTCTCTGTATTTCTCTAAGTAATTAATAAAATAATGCTGCCAGCTGGAATATTAAACCTTCATAGTTCTGTTGCATAACTAAAATGTAATTTCTATGATTAAGTAGCACAGTCAGTGATGTTCCCTCTCACAATGCTGCTACATTTTAAGAAAATTGTACTTTATTTGTGTAGACTCTTTACCTTTCTGCTCGTAACCTAGTTCAGTGACTTTGTACAGAATTAGAATTGCTACATTACTTAGAATTGCTCAGAGTTTTAATTTTTACTTTACAGTTTATTTTTCTGTAGACTTGATTTTTCATTTGTCATTTGGCAGAAAATCCCATTATGTGGAATTTAACACAGGCCAGCACCATGGAAGTGTCAGTGGTAGCAAAGTGTTTTTAATCTCTAATTAAAGCATAATTCCATATTGTTCATTTCTCAGCAAAACTACATTAAATTACATTCCACGCTAGATGTACAATTATTTCTAATATGTTACATGTGCACATTACATCATTCACTGAGGTTAGTGGACTGCCAGGTTTACATTATGTGGTGCATTTCACTAAGTAAGCAGAACACATAATTTCTAGATGAATATGCTAGCCCCAGGCTCTCATTATATTGTATAACAGTTTCCAGAAAGAAGATGAATGTAATTAGATCAACTCCAGAGTTTCGTTTATTTCTGTATAACACTGGCTATGGTACCTTATTACTATCTAGTAAGAATTTATATCTCGACAGGAACCTAAATCATGTACTGACACTACTAAAAGAAGATCATCTGTTTCATTATGATGTGGGCATTAACAAAGTTCTACTTTATCTTCTATGCTGTCTTCAGTAATGCATTAATTGTTTTCTTTTTTTTTCTTTTGTTTTATTTGGTTTTAAAACAATAGATGAACAAATCAATTATAAAACAAACAAATAACTATTTACATAGGTCCATAAATGATCAATACATCAAAGTTATACATATCAGCAATTACTATTTTTCAAGCAAGTCTTTAAGTTTACGCCAATAATTATATGAATATGTAATATTAGAAGTTATTGTCTTTATAGTATGCAATTCACTATTGTAAACAATTTTTGTCATACTAATAAATTCAACTCCAGTGGGTGCAACTTTACTTTTCCAATTTTTAGCAATTACTTTTCTGGCTATAGCAAGAACAGACCAAGGAAGAGTCACATAGGTTTTTGAAATTATCTCAGGAATCAGAGCATTAAATAAAACTAAAGATTTAGAAATACTACATCTATTTTTCATTTCTTATATAGTACAGACTTGTTTGCTTTAAATAACAACACACAAGAGTAAGGTTGATGGAAAGTGCTTCTATGGTAATGCCAGTAAGCATATTTTGTACAGAGAGTGTAAGGCAGCAAGAGGAAGACAGAGACAGAGTTGTAAATGTACAACAAAGTCTTTGGGAAGAGGTTGTAGAAATTGTGAAATCATTTTTGTAGAAGGGATGATTTTATGGCAAAGATATAAAGTGGTAGTAAAAAGAAACACAAGCAAAAATCTTGAATTAAGTAGGAAAGTCCTGAATGGGTAGGACAAATCGTGCCTATCTCATGACAGTTTGGGTACTTCAAGAAAATTCTCTACAACATCTGTGTATGTCCACAAATTAATGAGGTTCTCAACTCAGGTATCCGCTAACCACTTGAACTTACTTACATATCCCATTTATTTAGTAACTTGATTGTACCCATTCCTGTTTGATTATTTTATTACTACTCTTTGACTGAGATTAACAGCTAGTCATAACAAGTGAATAGAAGAAAATTATGGTAAAGAGTCTAAGCTGATTACACTCTTACAAAAACTCTCCTGTCTGGGCTTTGACAGTTCCTCTCTATTCTGGTTTTCTATTATCTCTCCAAAAAGCTCAAAGCAATAAAATGCCTCATTGACATCTCAGCCTTTCTCCCTGCTGCATATGGGGTCCCACAAGGTTCCCTACTGGGACCCATCCTGCTTAATATCTTTGTTGATTACCTTGATCTGACCAGTAGGAATGCTACATTAGTATAGTACACAGACACAATTCCACCAGTATCTGCCCAGCAAACAACCCTGATTCCTAACAAAATTGACCAAGGAATCCTTCACTTTTATAGAAAACTGGCTGACTACCTGCTAGCTATTCCTAAACCCTAACAAAACAAAGCTAATTCTCTACACCATGAACAGCTCTCAGTGAAGAAAGTTTCAATCACTATTACCTCTTCCAACAATTCCAACAATACCAAACCATCACACAAACCAAACTACTAGGAGTTAATATAGACAAAGACCTAAAGTTTGTTTTCCACAACTAACGTGAAAAAAACAAGCCTAAAACTAAACACAATCTATTGGGCAAAACTTTATTTCTCTAACACTACAAGATGTCATACCTCTAACTAACACAACTAAACAAACTCAAGCAGTGCTACAACAATGTTGCAAGATTTGCAGATAACCTCCCCCATAGAACACATCTCCATTTGGCTCTCAGAGCCTTCCAGTGGTTTGAACTCCCTCACCAACTCACACACTCCCAACTCCCTGTTATCCACAATCTAATAAACAAACTAAATGCCTGTCCAGCTCTAGCCAACCTTGTACAGCCATACAACTTACCCACAAGCTTGTGATCTTTTAGCAAAGACCTTCAACATATGTCAAAACCTGATAACTCTGCAAGCTGTTTCCTCTACTCCCATCAAGTGTCAAAAACCTGGAACTCTACCCCCCCCCCCCCTTACAGTAAGATAGGATGGGTCTCCAAAGTCCTTCAAACTACAGCTAATGTCTCATTTACTCAACTCCTGGCCCTGCAAATGTGCTTCAGCAGATTAGCACATCATTCATATTCAGCCTCATGTATATGCTATTCCTACCTGTACTGTAACTCACTCTCTTCCCGTTTTGTTATACTCCTTCACCCTCAACTACCCTTGTCTTCTGTTTCTCAATGCTAGCTCTCTGCCCATTATATCTCTTGTAAGACATGTTGCTTTCTTTTGAAAATAGCACCAATATGGCTGTCTGTATACTTTATCAAATCTGAAATGCAGTTCTCCCTTTTTTGAAAAATGTAAAGACGTGTATATTATTGCCTTTCACATGCTCGTGTCACTCTGTCTTTTACTGTTGTTTGTACATTAGAGCCTTTCTTTCCAAGCCTGTGCTGAAAATTCGTCAAGTGCACAGCCAGACTAAATGAAAGAATGAATGAATGAATGAATGAATGAATGAATAAAACACATCTTTCATATTCTTACCAGTAAATATTAATGAAATATATACATTATCCTCTATAACATTCTCTGCTTCTTACTTACACTGGCCTGAATAATTTGTTTTTGTTAAATATTTGTAATTTATTTCACCCCAGAAAACGTTATTCTAAGGCAGAGTGATGCTGCTGTATGGGGTTATACTTATGAGTCTTGTATTTCAGCTATATAAGACCAATCAACCAATAACTGAAAAGCTGTCAGAAATACAATAAAATACTTAAAAACATCTAATCAATAGAAAAATAGCATAGTGAGAAATCATTCCAGAAATAGTTAAGAAAATATTTACCTTCAATAATTACAAATCTCCAAGCTAGAAGTGCCATCAATAATTCTTAATGTGCTTCTACATTCCAAAACTGCAATAAAAACAACAAAAGTCATAACAGAGCCTTCCACAACAGACAGTAACAAATTGTGATAAACATGAATAAAAGGAATATATAGGGCAGTAATCAAATGACATATACTCTACCCCTATGGAATCAAATGAAAATTATACCTTACATGTCAGCCCATACAAAGGCAGTAAGACAGACAAATATACAGTTAGTGATAGATAGTAATAGATAGATAGTTATAGATAGCGATAGATGGCTAGACTGATAGACAGATATGTAAGGCATGGTATTTTCCAAATAATATTTGACAAAGAGTAAAGATATGATAAAATGGCTTAAAATTGCACTCACCCTGTTTTATGTTTGAGAAATAGTCAAATGACAAAGAATTTGGAATAATAAAACCCAGTACCAATGGCTTTTGCCAAGTTAGGTTTGTGCAATCCGTCTTATGTATATATATATTGTAACATACAGTGGGCTTGAATAAACTCCATGCAGGCTTCCCGCGAAGCCTCCATGGAGTTTTCATGTGTGCCTGGTGATGCAAGGTGAGCAGCAGCTCTCATTGCATATTCATGCCACTCATCACATTTAAACAAAAATAAACAAGGTTTTGTGGCCAGCAACACTGTTACTGACCAGGAAACTGCATGAGTTAACACAGATAGGACTCAAATCAGAGCACTGAAGGTCTGTTGTTTTGCATGGAATGCAACAGAGATCACCAGGGCTTCACAGACAGCTCTCAATCTGTTAGTGTAAGACATCTGGACAAAGGTCAACATAATGGGGGGGAGCAATGACACAGAAATAGTGACATACTTGACATATTTGCCCTATAGAAATGTGCTAGAATAACCAGGGGGGGGGGGGGTTTGTTATGATACATGTTCTGAAGGATTTGAAGTCTGAAACTCAAATGTATGTAATTATTGAGTCACATTACTCCTGAGATCATCAAAGTAATATGGCAGAAAGCCAAAAAATTGATAAGAAACACATCTGGTCAGTTAAGAGGTATGAATGTTAAGTATATGAGCCAAACAATGTAGAGGACAGTGTATCTACAGTGCAGAGTAGATAAATGATCTATAAGATGTAAGTGATCTATAAGGGTACATGGACTGCCATGTAACATAAACATTCGGGAAGTGTGCGTATTGAATAGGAACACACAGATTAATTGTAGGAATGAACATAGGGAAAGAGGACAGGTGAAACTACCTAATGTACAGCAGATGAGGGCATGTTAATGGAAAATTGTTGTACCAGCAACACCAATCACATATCAATATGGTACATTAGGGACTGCACAGTGAAAATGTGTATTATGTGACTATCACACAAGGTGATGTAACAATGGGGAGGATGTAAGATAATCATCCTTACATGAATAATGCAGAGGACATCTATCAGGGATCTGACATAACATTGGGGTAGGGTGCATATTATGAAACTGTGCAAACTGATTTGTCTGAATACGAGAGTAATCTCAGCAGAGGTCTCCAACAAGTGAAACACATGTAAAGGCTTATGGACACCATTAAAACAAGCAACCCCAATCACAGACAATATCAGAATAATGCCACCAGTAATCTCATGTCTCTGACATAGCATATGTGATTTAGAGTGATCAGAGATGATTCTGCACAAACACTCTTGTACAACTATTATGACATCTCTGCACTCTATGAGGGTAAGCACGCACACTGTCCTGACACTGTATCATTTGCTGGATGTGTTAGGAGGGACACTGCTATATGTGTATGTGACATTATGATCAATACAGGCTAGATGACTGGATATATATATATATATATATATATATATATATATATATATATATATATATATATATATATTTACATGGCACAGTCCACACCGTCACAAATGTTAACTATGCCATTAATGTTGTCAAACACCTATGTATGTACTGTGTGCATCTACTGTAACAACTTGATGGAGGTTCCTCACCATCAGACAGTGATGTTTATGCCACAAAAATACTACCTAGGTATGGCCAATAAGCTGTGTGGCAGCTCACTGTGACAAAGTGGTACACTTTAGTTACACATCAGTGGAATATGTGTAGGGAGGTACATGAAGAAGGGTACATTGTACTCAGTTATTGGTGTGATGAAGGCTGCAAACTAAGGTGGTATTATGGCCTCTGATGTGGATGTCCTTCACATACCCAGTACTTGTGTTACATTCAAGGGAGCAGTCAGCACTCTGCCCACATGCTGGTGTACGTTCCACTTACCATCTACCCCATGACACAGGTCAGATACCTATTGGTCTGATTATAAGGTGCAATATCCACATTATACTTGGGTTGTGTGTTTGTTTTCCTGATGTAACAAATACCCCCATGTTTTCTTGTCTTTGCAGGAGTGGTCATGGCTGTGGCAGCAATCTTTGGTGTGTGTTGATACTGTCTGTATTATACTAATATCACAGTTGGAGTGCCCTCAGTCTGTAGTACTTCAGGTAGCTGTTTGGACATAGGATGGGTATGTCATCTATGATGTCAACTGCTTAAATAATGGACAGGAAAGAACCTAGCAGGCAGCCCTAATGTACAGACCTGATCACTGGACCTGAGATATAGTTCAATTCACACATTTCAACATAGTTAGATGCCACATATGTGATCCACTGCTTTACCCACTTGGTTATGTAGCTGTTTATGGCCAAATCTGACATTGCTGATTGAATATCTCAGTGTGGATTTGTGTCAAATGTATTTATTTATTATTTATTTATTTTTGTTGACCGGGAAAGTCCACTGGGCTGAAATGAGTCAATTTTCAGTGGAGGCCTGGGAAGAAAAGCTCCATAACATTATACAAGAAGAAATAAATTGTTAAACAAGAGTTACAGATTCTAGTAAAGTTACAAAAAGAGTATTAATCTTGACAATCGATTGGGACATTATACAATTATATGATTACAAGTTATGAAATCAACTTTGATTCTAGTCTAGTCTAGAATTTAACAGAGAGGACAGATTAGCCATACACATATACAATTTTAGTATATTTTACATAGATTGATTAAGCAATAGCTTATATAGTATATATGAAACAGGCATAGGTGACTACACTGTTGTACAGATACCTTGTGAAGGTAGTGGGGCAGTATCTGATTTTCAAGGGTGACACTTAAGAAGCGTAAAGTGGGGAGTATAGTTTTAGAAGGGTGAAGTGGGGGAATCAGGTTACTGAGGATTTTGGGATGGTGCATGGGCAGAGCCATTGAGAAGAAAGATATTGATGTAAGGTATTTTTGAATAGGGGACCCTATTAGTGGTCCTGAGAGTGGGTGGAAGAGCATTCCAGAGTTTGTAAAAAGTGAAATAGTAGAGATATTGACCTGCAAGGTGTTTTGGTCTATTTACTTGGATAAGAGATTGGTTTTCAGATCTGAGATAACTATTTGGTTGATAGAGTGTTAGAATGGAGTTGAGGGCTGGGCATTCAAGAGGTTTGCATATAATTTTGTGTGCTGTAGCCAGTTGTATGTGTGTAAGATCTTGTGGTAGTTCCAGCCAGTTCAGGGAATGTGAAGAATGGCAGTGATGGGAGGAATATTTTGCATTTGTCACAAACTTAGCAATTTTGTTGTAGCAGGAGCCCATCTTAGTTTTTAAGCAGGACTGGATGTTTGTGAGAATGGGAGCACCATAGGGAAGAGTGGGTAGGACAAATGTTTGAGCAAGTGTTTTTCTAGTAGAAAGATTTAAGAAGTGTTTATGTCTATAAAGGGTTCTAAGTATTTGGTGTTTTTTTTTATGTTGTTGTGGATGTGTTGGTTGAATGTTAAATTATCATCTATAGTAATGCTGAGTAACTTGGTATGGGAGACTACCTCTATAGAGGTTTTGTTAGATTAGTAGATGATGAAGTCAGATTTATTGAGGGTGGTGTTTTTTGGGAGAGTAAAAAGTGCAGGAATTTGGTTTTGTTAGGGTTCAGGGCAAGGTGGTTATTGGCCATCCAAGATTTGGTGGTGGAAAAAGCTTTTTGAGTCAAGGTCAAGAGTTCTGTTTCAGAGGTGCCATAGCAGATAATAGTAGAATCATCTGCGCATTGTATTACAGATCCATGAGTAATAGCAGAGTGAAAGTTGTTGATGAAGATACTGAAAGGAGGAGGTCCTAAAAATGATCCTTGTGGAGCTCCAGTGGCAGTAGTGAGAAAAGCTGAAGGGGAGTGAAGCCAGTCAGTAGATTGTTGTCTGTTTATAAGATAATTGGAAAACCAGTCAAGAGTGGATGTAGACATGCCTAGTTGTGAGAGCTTAGAAAGGAGGAGAGAGTGGGATATGGTGTCAAAGGCCTTAGAGAGATCATGGAAGAGTGCAGAGACAAGTTGGCCATTATTAAGATGGTGTTTGACAGTGTTCAGAAAGGAAAGGAGGGTGGTTATAGAGCTGTGTTCAGGTCAAAAGCCATGCTGAGTAGTGGAAAGGAGTTGATTTTGGAGAAGATAATTCATAAGTTGAGATTGAATGCATTTTTCCATTATTTTAGAAATGGGGGATAGTATGGCAATGGGGCAGAAATGAGAGATTTCTGTGTTATTGTGCTTTTATGTAGGGGAATGCTATAGGCTTTTTTCTAGATGAAGGGTACATAGGATTCTTGGCTATATCTGTTTATGAGAATACTGATGGGGTAGCTGATAGATTTGGCTGACATTTGCAAATGCCTTGGCCTGGTGAAGTTCAACAGGATAACAGTGTTGTTATCATGCATGCTCTTGATGACCTCTTTGAGAACATCTATCAGATGTAACAGACATGATGTAGCATTAACAACTCACACAGGTCTGTTGCACACAGCCGGGATATTACTAGTGTCCATTTAGAAAAGGTCCACGATGACATGTTGGTCTACCTCACAGGTGAGGAGAGTCAAGATGATGTGTATGTACATTAATGCATCAGGTACCCCCCAACTCAGATGGATGCATGTTGATGTACATTTCATTATAGGTTGTGATGTCTGCATTATACTTGGGTTGTATGTTTGTTTTCTTATGTAACAAATCCCCCATGTTTTCTTGTCATTGCAGGTGTGGTCATGGCTGTGGCAGCAATCGTTTGTGTGTGTGTTGATACTGTCTATATTATACTAATTTCACAATTGAAGTCAATGATTGCCCTCAGTCCGTAGTACTACAGGCAGCTGTTTGGACTCAGGATGCATATGTAATCTGTGATGCCCATCACTTAAATGATGGACAGGAAAAGGCCTAGCAGACAGTCCTGATATATGGACCTGATCACTGGACCTGAGATATAGGTCATGTCACACAAGTCAACTTAATTAGATGCCATGTATGTGATACATTGATTTACCCTCTTGGTGACATAGGTGTATATGGACACAACTGAAAATGCTGAGTGAATATCTCAGTGTGGATTTGTGTCAAATGCCTTGGGCTTGTCAGTTTCAAAGGATGATAGTGCTGTACTGCATGCCATTGATGATCTCTTTGAGGACAGCTAACAGATGTAACAGACATGATGTAGCATTAAGAACAAACACAGATCTGTTGCACACAGACAGGAGAGCACTTGTTTCCATTTAGAAAGAGTCCACGATGACATGTTGATCTACCTCACAGATGAGGAGAGTTAGGATATGTTGATACATGTATGCATTTGGTGCTGACCCCCCAACTCATATGGATGCATGTTGAGAGCATCCTTTTATAGCAAAATAGTCTGTGTGGAGGGTGTGTTGATGTATGTATTCAACCGTGTTGGGAAAATGTATGTGATGAGTCATGTGATAAGCCATCTGTGATGTCACAGCCCATTGATTCTGTGCGATAGGTCTGGATGTAAATAAGACAGTGCATACTAGCTATCCTCAACTGGTGTAGGGTTTGAATGCAATCCCCCATGCATGGATCATTGAGAAACTGTCCCAGCTGGGGATTAAACCTCATGTCACTAGATGGATAACCAATCAGCTCACTGCCAAAACACATACTGTAAAAACTGGGAAATCAACCTGTACCAGTAAAGCTGTGAAAAGTGGTGTACCTCAGGGATCTGTGCTTAGCCTTTTACTGTTTGGAATCTATTGTTTGACAGTTCAGTCTAAAGTATATGGCCTTTGGCTTACCATGTTTGCTGATTGTTGCATACTGGGTGCAATCATTCACTTCACTTATGATGATAACAGAGGGGTTAACAGAGGGAAATGATAGGTGACAAAGTCACACTATCTACATATAAATGCAGAAATGTGTCTTTATTTTGGCCTTCTGAAAAGTAGAATTCCATGCTAAGTATAGCTTTACAGCAGTCCTGTTATGATGAAACTCAGTGATGCAAACACTGGGAACACATGTAAATAGATATCTGAACTTTGATCACCAAGTGTCCATTCTGGTTTTTAAAGCCTATGTTGTGCAGATCACAGACATTAGCATTCTGTGACAGGACTATACTTGAACCTCATCAAAACACTAATACAGTGTAATGCTCTCTTTTGCATGTACCTCACCAGACACTTGCAGCAGCTGGAGAGACCACATGGGCTTCTCACCAAGAAAACACTTGGCCTACAAATCATGTCATAATGTATGTGAATATAATGAAAGCCATGTCACTGTAATCTGCATCATATAGGATGAGGTGACTTCTGCCTGGCCTCCAGACCAATCTCTGACCCTGCGCTTGTGAGAATAGTGCAGGTCAACTTACAGTGGATGACATCAGCAGGGCATGTTGGAGAGAAGATGTTGGGAGGTCTGCATAAAATGGATGTGTAGGCATGTGCGACTGTCAAATTACTGCCAATCTGTGAGAATGGAGTGTTAACTGTAGGATACACATGTGTGCTGTTTAGGCTAGAGGCACACACACACACACACACACACACACACACACACACGCGCACACACACACACACACACACACACACACACACACACACACACACACACACACACACACACACACACACACACACACACACACACACACAGTTGACTCCAGTGAAAGCAGAACCTCTATCTATCTAAGTACACAGACTATAGAACTCTGTACTTTATGCAAGAACCATGGCACAAGTCTGACTTTTATAACACTGCAGGTCAACTTGTAGTTGATGACATCAGCAGAGCATGTTGGAGAGAAGATGTTGAAAGGTCTGCATAGATTCATAGCTTCATAGGAGGTTACTAGCCTAATGGCTCTAGGGCAGTTACAAGCCTAACTGTGTAAAAACACAAGTACCCTTATTGAGCATAGCTAGATGGTCATTGTTAGCAGAGAGATTTTTGTGATCAGCACCAATTGGCCCTGTCTATGAGGGGCAGGTGCCACCCCAAGGGTGAATTTACAATCACCCATCCAGTTGTTAAGGTTGACCTTGAATATGGTCTTTGAGAAGCACTGCTTCACATGCACTGAGAGCCTATGGCAATTACTGTGACATATATCTGCCTCCCAAGCATATTCTGTTTATGTCATAGGCTAGGTTGAGAACCTTGGAGCAAGTTATTTTTGTCACATTTGATTTGCAGATGTGCAGCATTTCCAGTAGAGCAGGGTCTGAGACTACTCTGTAGGCCAGGTATAGGTCACTTCTCAGCAGCCTGCATGACACTTAGCTCAGTGAAAGTTCTTTCAGTCTTTCCATATTGTTCACATTTTACAGGCCCTGGATTAATTTAGTCACAAACCTCTGTGTTTTCTCCAGTTGCTGCAAGTGTCTGGTGAGGTATAGACAGATGGGAGCATTGTACTCAATTAGTCGACTGATAAGGGTAGAGTGCAGTAGAGTTATGACCTCCCTGGTTTTGGATGTGATGGCCTTATTTATGAGGTGCACAATGTCTCACCACTTTGGAAACATAGCGCTTGAAGTGTAGATTGCTATCAATATGTGTTCCCAAGTCTGAAAACACTGTGTTTGAGCTTAGAAGGGTGCTATGTATATGATAATTAGCAGGGATAATTCATTGTCAAAGGGAGCAATGAGGCATTTTTTGCTTTTAGGTTCAGTCCGTGAATTTGGCACCAATCAGTTGTGTGTGCCAGCTCCTTCTAAAATATGTTAACATAGTTGGGGGACTCTCTATGACTGCATTCATTTAACAGTCATCTGCAAACGTGGTAGGCCACAGGCCACCTACCTTTGCTTGGACTTCAGAGAACTAGTTTCCAAACAATTGAGGGCCCAGAACAGATCCTTGTATGGTATTCCACTGATAAGGGGTCTGATGTTGGAGGTGCATTCCCCAACTTTGACACTGTGTGTTGTCTGTGAGCTAGTTGGCTATCCACCTAGTAATCCATGGGTTAATCCACAGATGGGAGAGTTTCTCTAGGATACCTGAATGGGGGATAGTATCAAAGGACTTGGATAAATCAATATAGCAGGATGTCCTGTTATCTCTCATCCAGATCTTTGGTGCCATTATCAAAGAAGTCCACATTGTTTAATAAGCAAAATCTACCTTTGACACAACCAAAATGGGCCAGGTCATGTGTGTTGAAGGTCACCTATGTCCCTCTGGATAAGGTCCATGCTGATCCCTTTCCTAGCCTTGCAGATAAGCCTTTTTTACTCCTACAGGTCAATAGTTCTAGTTCTGAATGTTACCAGATTGATGTGCATGACATATCACACAACTTGTGATATTAATGTATATAGTGTAGGTGATATATGTGTGGAAAAAGTATTGAGACACTAGGGTTGCAGTGTAGGGGAGGCAACACACAGCTGTATTGTAAATATATGAAATATTATTAGGGCCCTCAATTTATGTTTCCACGTGTAATTTCATGTCATAGATAGAAAATGGACAGTAAACAGCAGTAATACATAATATTTACTTTTCCATAGTGTGGCAAGCATTAGGTTTGTGCGATACTTGTCAAAGTGGTTGTGAATGCAAGATACACATTTTCAATACTTTCCATGTTTGCACATAGTTACGCAGTGTGCAAACATGAGCCGTATTGTGAAAAGTCTGAACGTTAGTACTGAATCAATGAAACACTCCTGCTGCTTACCTGACCCTGTGGCAGCAGGTGTAAATGCATTGACCCATTTCTTTTTGAGCTCAGATAATACTGGGTTCAAATCCAGGTGTATCTGATACTTTCAATGACTTTCAAGTAAAAAATGATAATGCAATGATATAATTTCTTTGTAGTACATGTATTGCTGTGTGTTGGCATAGTGCAGGATTAAGAGGCATTGCATGGAGATAGCCACAGCATTGTGCTGCTGCTCATCATCACTGAGCATTGGTGCACAATGTGAAACTCCATGCAAACATAGACCCCAAAAAGTGAAGGGATCCATTGCTTTTTCTGCTACTTATGTGTGTTCTGTGTGATTCTATTTTTTGACCAGATTATAGGTGCTAAAAATGGGGTAGATAGGAAAGTTGTGAAATGGGGAGCAAGCAGGGGGAAGAACAAAGGGAAAATAATACAGGAATGTGCAGGAAGGAGGAATGAAAGAACTATAATATAATAGTAGATATGATTTATATACATGTTTTTATTTTTATTTTTATTTTTATCTTTATTTTTATTTTTATTTTTACTTTTAAGGAAATCTATTCATTTTTTATAAGTGTTTTTATATAAGTGCTTTTGCATAACATTTGTGCTTGGTTTTATTATAGCTGAATCAGATTTATATAATTGACATTTCCCTTTTAAATATGCAAGGAGATTGCTCCTAATTGAACTGACAAGACTATAAAATGGTATTTTAAACACACTTGTATAAAACAGACCTGAGGAAGCTATCTATAGCGAAAGCGCTTGTCTAATAAAGAAAATTTTGCATTCATCTTCATCGAGCATTTTAGTGTCTTTGGAGATTCTTTTGGAATTTGGACACCTTCATCTTGTTCATATTGCTCTGCTTCACTTTCAGCCTTTCACAGCTTCATCAACAATGCAATCATGTTGTATAGCCAATTAGACAGAATCAGGTGTGTCAAGAAGACATGTGTGTGAAATGGAGAGCTATGTATGGGGAGATTTTTTTTTTTTTGTGGGATGTAGATCAGTGTGTGTGTGTGTGTGTGTGTGTGTGTGTGTGTGTGTGTGTGTGTGTGTGTGTGTGTGTGTGTGTGTGTGCAGCTTTAAGAAGCATCCTAGGGCTTGCACAAGTGTATAAATACTGAGCATGTGTGAGCCTGACTGCCCTTTTGTAGTAAGCTGTTGAGGTGTAAGCATGTATGTCTGTGTAGTCGGCCTTTTAATCAGTTTGTTTATAATTTGCAATACTGCTATCCATTCTGTGTTTCTATGTAATAAAGCATCTAAACGAACTACCCTGCCTGCTCATCATCTATACTAGAGAGGGATGAGTGACATGGGACAGTTGCCAATTATTTTTTTTAATTCAGTAAGATAGGATTGCTGGGTAAGGGACATAGGTATGGCTGGGTCAGGTAAGTTGGGTGGGTGAGGAAGCAAATGCAAACATACAAGACAATCAAGGTAAGAGACAAGGACGGTGATGGACACAAAAGGTTGGGGGAGACTATGATTGGGATGAGGGAGGGAACAATGCAGGCTCATGGACATCAAGCTTGGAGACAGTGAGAATCAAGATCTCACCCACTGGATTGTCATCACTGTCCCCTTACTCTGCTGCTGGCTGGATTGCTTGATGCCTCCACCTACTCCTATGGACCTTGAGGGAGAGCATCCTCTCCATCCCATGTAGGCATACACCAATGGTGCTTTACACAACCCTATGCACCACCCCTGGCAATTCCCTGCAGGTGATGAAGTCACCAGCTCTGCCACTGATCTTGGAGGGTGCCACTGCACCAGCTTCCAGGGCAGTACTACCTGAGGAAAGAGGTAGGGCAGGTGCAACAGAGGCAGTGCTGCCAGTTTGACTCCCAGATGTGCTAGGCATCGGTGCTAGAGCTGGTGGAGTGAGGACCACCTTGCCCACTGGGGCTGCCCTACCTCACTGTGCTGTGTAGCATTTAGTGATGTGGTACACATGGATGGCATGGAGACATTTTAATGACACATAATAAAAATTAATAAAAGAGAGATAAGGATTGGGGTGAAAGAAAAAAATTAGTACTATTGTAAGTGGCATACAATGCATTAATACAATTATACAACTCTTTTATTTGAAGTATTACATTTAAGTATACGTCCTAACAGATACACACAATGCTATAGATTGCTGAAAGTACTCCATGAAATGTGCATATATTGCATATATGTGTGTTCTAATTATATAAATTACAGTTGTGCCACTGGTATAGAGTTTTTAATGTAATGCAAACATTATTGAAGAAATAACAGTATTATATAGTTGGGAATTATGGTATTTAAACCCATAACCTCTGACTATAGTCTAATATTAGACTGTTACAATTGGTTTGTGCTACAGACTAATGCATTCATACTTGTATTTACAGTTTATATGCATGATCAATTTAATCCAAAGCTATAAAAGGCCAAAAAAATCCATCTTTAACTGTTAATGCTACAACACTTTTCTTCTGATGCATACATACCACTTGCTTCCCTCATTCTCTCCAGTCAAGCAACATTAGCCTGTTAATTGAACTTACATTTGGTGAGAGCTGGGGAAAGAACAGAAAATAACAGAAGACCATTATGCATACTAGTCTTGCCTATATTTAGCTTTCTAAGTCTTACAAGTACTCTCTTATTGTCATACATATAAAGCTGTGGGATGTCTGCAGTCTCAAATTCCTGCAACCAATGGTTGAGAGTAGCCCTTTTTCTCCTGTATAGGTCATTAAAATTATGCCTACATTGCTCTCTAGTGCGTGGGATACCTGTCACACTGGGTTCAGCCTGGACCAAACTCTTCTATGTCTCAGACTTGTACTGGGAGCTAGAATAGTCTCCCTGTAGAAGCCTTTGGCTGTGGTGTTTTACCGGGAGTCCAATAAATATCCTGGACTCCTGGACACCCCGCCTCTGTGTCTTAAGTTGTGCACCATCTTGTCCAGTACTAGCCATGTCTACCAGCTGAACTAAAGCAAAGGAAACTGATGCTTTCCTGCCAATTCCAGTTATCATGTTTCCTGGTAGTGCACAAACCCAAGCAATGATGCCAACCATGTTTGCACAATGTTAGGTGGAGCACAGCAGTGGCAAGCAGGAAGGAATTAAATAATTAAAGTTGGAAGGTTAATCTCACACTTGGCCTTACTTTGAGGGGTATGTACTGATGTAGCCTTGAAATAAATAGTGGAAATTGGAAGGTAACTCTTAATGACCTGATATTTTTTTTTGTCTTTATACACAGAGAAATTTTTACTTTTACAGTGTGGAATTCAAACCTAGGCATAAGGGACAAAACATTTTCTTCCACAGCATTTATTTCCATCATTGCCACAGAAAAACTGCTGCTGATAGTCAGGAATCCTATATAAATACAGGACACAGCTTAAGCTGTTATACATATATGTGTGTGACCTGACAAGGTTATTGGATATAGATCCAGTTCTGTATGTGTCTTAGGTAATTGTGAAGGCCATGCAAGTCCAGATAGCAGAATTATGCTTACAGAAATATAGTAGACAATATACCCTCAGTCATACATGTGAAGACACAATAATGGTGTTTCATCCCTCATATATATAATTCATAATAGCTCCAGTATCTAAAGTGTTATAAGTGAGGATGAATATAATGGAAAGTGGAACAACAGTAAAAATGTCTGGAATGCCTTGTAGTAGAAGCCAGAACCATATGTGTATAGCAGTCCTTAACTGTTACCTGTTGCCATAAGAATGTTGAAATAACACTTGTCCATTTTTCAGTTCATTACTATAAACTGCACTGTCACAACAGTAAAAATAAGTTACACTTCCTGTACTAGAATCCAGGACCATCTGTACTCCAGCCATACACTTACACCAGCTGCCACAGGACTAGTTAAATGAAATTTTCTAATTTCCTAATCATTCCTATGTTCTTTGTGTTAACCCCACCCAGTGCTGCTTACTGGGTTTGCTTGATGCCCAAAAGAATTAATAGACTGTATCTGGTTTCAATTAATGGCTGTTTTATTCCTGCCTGCAGGTGTTCAATTGCTGCAGCTGCTGAGGAACCCTGCTAACCACCTCACAATGCCACACAATGCTAAGTGCGCTTGTGTGATTAAATACAGAAATTGCAACAATGTATTCTTTTTTTAAAATACCACCAAGACCACCGATCCAAGAAGTAATCAAATTTAATGAAACACTTAGCGCCTCAGCTTACACAGCCTTCCAAGAGTAAAAACACTACAAAATACTGTTTGCTTATATACAGCATACTGCACAAAACAATTAATCAATTAAGCATGCAATTCAAATCACATACTTCCAATTGCATTCTTTGTTGAGTCCCTGAGGCTCCAAAGTACCATACTTTAAAATCAGCACAGTTTCTTTTTTTTTAAGAGTTTGTTTTTTAAAGACACACATTCTCCTCTGCCAACTTGCAATTTTTCTAGGACACAACCCCTAAGAGAATCAGGGTTAGAGTTGTGTGCTGTCAAAAAATGACTCCCAAGGGGAATCTCTATTTTTTAAATTTTTTATATCCTAATATGTTCCTGCAACCGGACCCTAAAACTCCTGTAAGTTTTCCCTATGTAAAACTTCTTACATCCACATCTCAACACATGTATTCTTTTTGACCTTTGACCCTTTACAGATGCCCTGTTTCCAGATGTTCTGCAGGTGGTCTGTCTGCTTCCTGGGTGGCCCACTAGTCCAGTTTGCATACTGCCACAGTTTGTGTAAGTAAGATAAGCACAACGAAACCTGACATTCATTTTTTTTCTCCATTTCCCATACTGGTACATCATGCAAAGATTGCCCGCACCAAAAAAAAAAAAAAAAAAAAAAAAAAAAAGGGACAAGTATTTGAAATGAGGAATAACAGTCTATGACATACAGACTAGAAAATGTTGGTATACATGAGATATTTCTACATAGGTCTGGATTTGAACTCTCACTTCAATGAACCTTCATAAAACAGGAAGGGTGCCTTATCCCTTTTTGCCACACAAACAGCTTTGCAGCAAGGAACTAAAATAATTCTGTATACAACCAACTGTAACATTATCTACAGTAATATGAAACTATACAACTGTTATTTGTACATTTATTATTTTTGGATGTAGTGTACTGAGTTATCACACAACCATTTATGACTATTGCTTGCAAATATGCAGCTCTGTCTTACCTCTCTGTGTTTGTTGGTCATGCTTATCTTATCTGACCAGTAATCTGAGATATACAGTCTGTAAGCCATTGTATATCATTGTCCTTAAAATGTGTGAGGATATTAAATGGTAATAATATCACATGTAGTTGCCATCAAATAAAAAAGAATTTGGATGTTAATGAACAGAACCTGTGAACTATGTGATGCTTGCTTACATTCCCAACCTTACATCTAACACTTTGTAAGTCTAACTTGACACACCCATTCAATGCAGTGCTGTTGTGTTTTCCTTCTACCAACCAATAATCAGTCACAGTTGCAATCCATTAAAAACAAACACAGAGGGAGTATCTTTACCATGTTTACATGAACTACAAGGAGCTAAGTATTTGGGATTCAGCAATTGTAATGAGTTCATACATCATTTGCATCTTCACTGTGCTTGCAGCCCTGAATCTACATCATAAAAAGGCAACCATATAGCTAAGGAACTGAAGGTAAGGAGGCTTGTTTATGTGGAGAACACAGACAAGAGGCCTTTACTTTGGGATATATCTGCAAAGAGGATTATTGAACTTGAGAAGGCATGCTTGCATTTTGCCAGCTACATACTGCATATGCTGGAATGTAATTAAGAAAAATCTCTATAATAGTTTAATATTTTGATTAGCAAATGCTTTTACATTTTTATCTGTATGCATTAGTTAGAAGTATACTGATGCCGTGGGCATGTTTGTCAGGGCATTTCACAGGTATGCATGACTGGCAATACATTAAAATGGAATGTTCTGTATTAAATCTGTAGACATGTTTCAGGAACAGTGCATCTGATAGCACTTTTAGCATTTCAAAGATAGTTTGTTACCAAAATATGTCATTTGCTGCTGTTTTTTTTTTGGGGGGGAGCAAAGCTGCATTTGTGATATGACACAAACAAGGATGTGTTGTTATTGTTACTCTCCTTTTTTGCATCCAGCCTGTTGCTCATATTTCAGATATCTAGACTGCTTTATGTTTCTCCAATGGATAATACTGAAATGCTAACTTTTCTGTTTTATCTGGGAACAGTTATTTTGCAGTTATGTGATACTTATGTGTATTATCCTTCTGTTGTCTTTTAGGATACCTAGGACTACGCCAGCCAGGCATCTCAATCATTGAAAACTACCCTTCACTAACCCTGATAATCAGGTCATTGTTGATGCTTTAGGCAACATGGTTACTTCCAGCTTGAAAACAGATGTGGAGATATGTCATGCAGAATGCAGATTTGGCAGCAGATTGTTGCAGATGTTAATGTCATGTGTGGCCACAACATGAAATATGACCAAGTACACCATAGGGCCACTGACATGATGTCATCTACACAGAGGACAGCAGCTGCAGTGGTCTGTGGTCAGATGTGTACCAGGGGGCCTGCTACAGAGCCAAAACTAACACCAAACAATGAGTTCCTGTCCATTGTCAGGGATTCATACAGCTCCCAGGAAAGTGCAGAACAGCATGTCTTTGATATTGTTACTAGTGTTTCAGGGACAGCAAGCATGTCCAAGGAAGAGCTTCCAGACAGGCTTTTGTATCTCAGTTGTTAAATACTGTTGCATAGTAAAACAATTTAAATCAATATGTTACATCTGTTTCACAAGAAAAAACATTTGGGGGGGATTGAGGATTTCTGCAGTTAGCATCACATTCCGATTGATTAGCTTAGGTTGGAGTTGTCATCCAAGTTCTTGTTGAAAGTATAGTTAATGGACATATAAAGGAAAAAGGTATTACCCCCTGTGTTACTGTTAATTGTTATGATGCTGTCCTTACCTTTTTCTTAACTTCTTCCAGGACCATCTGGCATGCAGATGGTACCATTATCTGCACAATGTAAGCCAAACTTTTTTTATGTCAGTGCTATTGAGCAATTAAAAAATATTTTAATCTGTGATGTTGATGTCATGACTGCTGTGTGCATTGCTGTGCTGTCTAGTAATGGCAGCACTATTATTTCATTAGCATATATTGGAGTATAATAGTTTAGGTATTAATTTTTCCTCTATTTGTTGCTTCTTTTCACAGGAGATCCTGACATTGGAAGTGTGGGACTTCTACCACCTGATGTCAGAGTATCAGCAAAGTCTGATGATTATGATGATGATGACCAAACAGAGGCACAGCTAGGAGGTGCAGAGGTTGAATCTGGCACTGAGTTTGACGTACAGCCATCCCCTAAAATTCCATTTGACACAGCCAGTAAGACTATGCCTACCCATTCCAGTCAGCCTACAGATATTGGACAGGTGGTGGGTGAGACAATTGATCAGAAAGTGTAGTTACTGTGGCTTCAGTGCCTTTTTTTAATCTGGCCATAGCCAATGTCTGGCTGAGGTGCAACGCATGAGGATTTGTTATGGGTGCTTGGAAGAGGCCTACTGTCTATCCTCCACCTAATCAAGGTGTCTCTTACCATACAATTCAACATATGTTTAGGGCCATCATGGAGCCATAGGCATATTCCCATAGGTGCTCTACAGAAATGCATAGGGTTGTAGATGTGACACAGGCTCACATGCTTGACTGCCTCCACTGTGTTGCCGATACAATGGATTGGATGAACGACACATTGGAACGGGCAGTTTCTGTGAGGGAATGTCTACTGGCAGGGGGATATCTTCCTCGTGGGTGTAGGTCAGCCACATCATCTACTGTTAGTCAATATGGCCATGCCTGATCATGTTCCCATAGTGGCAGTACTTCTACTGCTCCATCAGTGGGTGAGCTGCCCACACACAGACATGGCAGACCATGGGTCATGGTTCTGGGCATACTCATGAGTGGAGCTCATCCAGCAGACATCAGTCATGTTCAGCTAACAGCAATGCTTCTGACCATGAGTGTGGGTATGTCAGTGCAATTCTGGCATTGCCAGTTGTCGTGGTTGGGGATGACAACAATGAACTGCTACCTCTAGCATTCCCAGCTTACACCTGTCCAACATGCCAAGATATACAGCTAGCACAGAGCTTGGCTATCTTCATGCAGACACTCACACACCAATTTTACCTGGAGCACCCCTACAGACACACATGCAACAGTTATATGGTTTAGCCATGCAGTTTAAATCTCATTTTGTCTCACTGGCCTATGCTGGTTTATCCAAATGTCTGCCTGCTTCTCTTTCTTACTCACACACACTCACTGACCTTTTGCATCTGCCTAGGCTTCCTGCTGCCCCCCAAAACCATGTGCAATTGATGGTAACTGTGCCATATTCCTGTTTTGTATCTTTTGGATTCAGGGATACATAAGCTTTCTGTCAGATGCTCAGAGTGCATAGCTGACTTAGTGCTTAGTATATTTGGATTTGTGATGTTGAACTGTACCTTTGACTTATATTGGTCTTAAAAAGTTAGATAGTTGATAGCATTATCATTTTCCAACTTTATTGTAAATGATCTTGTGAGGGTTGTGAAGTCTGAAACTGCAATGTGTATCATTAATTTCTAACTTCTCTCTTTAATGATTTTCCAGTACAAACATATGGTGCTAAACTGAGGGCATGCAGTGACCATCACTACTTTTGGGAGGCATGATTGTGTAAATCTTTGAGGTCTGAGGCCTACTACTTACTAATGGACACATATAAGTCAAATAAGCCTCTGTTGTCACATGTTAAGGTAATTTCTATACATATCTTTTACCTTTTACTTCTTTATACTGCCAAGTAACAAAATGCAAGGATATGTCAGTCATTCGTATTATTATATACAGTACACTCCAGGTTCAACATTTACCTTGTAAATCAAACAGTTGTGACAGTTTTAATTCAGGACTGACACTGTCTGATGCAAGCAGTACACAGCCAATACATGGGGAGGTAAAGGTTTTGGAATTGTCTGGCAACAATGTTACTATTTGTATAGGTGTAGGAAGAAGGTTTTAGACCCTTAAGTGGTGAGTGAGTGTGTGGTATGCATTGTGTCTTAGCCAATGCAATGGCACATTGAGCTTGCTTATGTCTGCCTACACCCATAGCAGCTGCTGGTTCCACCTCTGACTCTTCACATGCATGTGGCCATGGTGGTGGGATGTGTGCCCCATCCCCTTGTTGATCCTGCTGAAGCTGTTTTCTCTGGATGATGTTGTGTAGCATGGCAAACACTGTGACTGTTTCAGTACATATCTGTGGAATGTACTGCAGGACTTCCCCAGATGTAGTTAAGCACCAGAACCAGGACTTCACCAGGCCAAACATATTCTCTATGATATTTCTGGCTTGAGCGGGTGCCTCATTATGCCATTCTGCAGAGAGTGTGCGTGTATTTCTGATGGGTGTCATCAGCTATGGTTCCAGTGCATGACCTGCATCCCACAGTAAATGATCCTGTGGGATATACTCCCTAGCAAACATCTGATACAGTTGGGAGATGTGCCAGATATGTGAGTTGTGGTAATTGCCAGGGATGCCAGCACATATGTTCAAGATGATTCCCTTGGCATCACACACAACTTGGCAGTTAATAGAGTGAAAGCCCTTTCTATTAATGTAAACTCTTCCACGTTCCCTCGGTGGTGCCTTAATTTCTACGTGTGCCATCTATGACACCCAGTACTTCAGGGTAGTGTGCTACAGGGTAGAACTCATGCATATTTCTGGCCCTACCCTCAGGAATACAGGAAAAATATATGTGGCCACTAGCAAGTTTGAGCATAGCATTCAGGAATTGATGTAGGATCCTAGATGCTGATGCCTGTGACATCTACAGCATGTCCCCTGTTGGTTTCTGAAAGGTACCTTTAGCTAAGATTCTAAGTGCTACATGTACCTTTGTCTCCACTGGGAAGGGTTCCCCTCTGTTTGCCCTGGCTTTGAGATGACAACAACAGAGGTTGCAGAGTTCCTTTGGTGTGGGTCTATCCACCCTGTAGCACTCTTCAGTTACCACATCATGTAGGTTGTGATATGTTACCTGAGTCCTGAAAACTCTTCTCCTTATTGACTCTGGTCTATTAGCAGCAGCAGCAGAGACTTCAGCCTGTTGCACATACACATGAATTAAAGTAACAGCAGCCCCTAACATTCTTTCTGTGTAGATTCCTTTCCATGGCTGTATTCCAATAGGTTTTGGAATTCACAGGAAAAAAACAGCACTGAGTGTACAAAGTTGCTTTACAGCTTGTTGAATAGTTCCTCCATCTTGGATTGGTTGATTAGCATACAGTTCAGCTGCTTATGCTGTAATTTGCATGCCATGGTGTTTACCTTGTTTGTGCAACTGTGCGCAGTTCTACATACTGTATAGAGCTGCTTACTAAATCCAAAATGGTGTGCTACCATGTGTGCATCATACCACAATGCACACACAGTGTAAAAAGACCATGTAGGCTTTATTGAATCTGGCTGATAGTCCTTCAGGGAATATATTTACTGGTCATGTTTCAGTGCAATGAAATGATTTTTATTGCATGTCAAAGTGATACTGAAAATGGCTTACTTCAACAAACATGAATAACAAATGTCAGTGAAACTTATAGAACTCCTTGCTGTTTTTAGCAGTTATGAAAACAAAATAAATCTCTTTGGCATAACAGAGATTTACTTTTTCATAACTGTCCTACCTTGTCCAGAAGTTCACAAACTGCAATTCGGTTTTGATAACTGGTAGGTTCAGAGCAGATACTTTTAGGCCTTATTTTCTTATTGCTCCAAAAAGCATATTCCACTTATCTGTCAGATATTTTCAACAGCTTATATTATGGTTTGCAGCTTATTGTAGCTTACAAAAGCTCAACCAAATATATTATCGCCAACTCAGCTCAGCTTCTCAGACCACTTAAACCTTTTGTTGCTGTTAAGAATTTGTACTCAGGATGATAGGAGCCTTTTCCCAACCTAGGCATCATTTCACAGTTACACAACAGGGACTTTCCCCACTGAACTTTTACACCCCAGTCAGAACACAACACTTAATAGAAACTGCTGTCCTCCTTTTACCTCTCATAGCTGGCTCCACACAGCACTTTAAGACTTTTAAGTCATCTCAAGGTTGAAACTGTTCAACTCACAACTCTGGACTGATTTACTACTGTGCTTAAATTCAAAACTCAAAATATTATTTCCATTTCAGAGAGACCTGACTATGAAGTCTCATGTATGTCACAACCACCCCTTATGTATTAACTCGTTCTCTTAGTCATCCAGTCAGATATATAATTGAGATCTAGCCCTTGAAAAAACAATGCACAGGAATAGCTGGATCTGTTATATGTCCAACTGTAACCAACTCATTGACTGAAAATTGGGAATATATCTATCCCATGGATCAGTATAATGTGTTACCTGTACAGAAGCTCCATTCATCTGATAGCAAGTTGGTAAATCCACAAATTTATAGACAGATTTGGGCCACTAAAGCACTCAGGTAGAGAAGGTGAGTAGTGTTTTGTCGTTGCTCATATGCACTGCTTATAATGTTCTTCCCTTCTACTACATAAGCCTTTGTCTATTTTTTTTTAGTTAGAAGGTTAAAAGCATAATATATTTAAATGTATCGGTCACTTTTGGAAGCATCTTTACTTTACAATTAATTTTGTTTCCCAATATACTCCCCATGTTACAACTGGAAGTAGTTTTCCTGAATAGAAGATTATAATGTGCTGTTTTTTTTTTTTTGTTTGTTTCACTTTTTTCTTAGTTTTTCTCTATAACCACTCTCACAAAATGACAAAATGACTAACGGCAGGTCTTGATCAATGATTTATATACATCTGCAATGCATCGCGGGTAAACCAGAAAAACTTACCTGTTTAGAGGATCTGCTTTTTACTTGCATTGTTGTTTAACTACTGCGTCATTTTGTGTCTTATTTTCCAAAATGAGGTGTTCCAGCTGCAAGGGCTAATCAACAACTTGTCCTATGAAGTAAAAAGCTTCTACTGTTGTGTTCAGCATATGAAAACATAGTAACCTATGTAATAATTTAAATAATGAGGCATTGTGGACGTATTCTTTCAAAATGTCATGGCAGAGATTTTCAGCTCTGAGAAAATTCAAGGTTCTGCCCCTATCAATAAAATAAAATGCAAAAGTAACATACTTTTACATTAAACATTCTAGACTTTGGTGTAGTATATGATTTAGAAGACATATACAACTTCAAAGATTTGTTAGTTACATTTCATTCAGAATATCACCAATATACTTTACATGCTTGTAGCAAGCATACATTTGAAATTCTTTAATAATGGTATTACATCCATTACCTTACAAAGGATCTAATAATGTGAGGCAGCTTTAAGCTAAATGTTTAGCATGCCAATAAATATGGTGTTTGAATCCATTTATTCTATGAACATTCTAATTCATTTGTATGGATTTTTCTTTAGAGTATTTGTGAAACTGTTCCACAGTTTTATCCCAAATTAGAGGCTTATTATTCCTCCTTGAAGCATTCATCCGATTGTCCTTTTCCTGGTACATTAACTAATGGCTCCACTGTTAGCATATTTTTACCAGCCAAGTCAAATTTCATTTGAAACATTGAATGTTGAATTCTCACAGCTTTACTGATGGGACATATCAGCACATCCTTCTGTAAATCTGCATGGACTCTCTCAATTTTAAGAAGATCAGGTATGACCTATCAATAGCAGGAAGAACCCTTCTCCTTCTATACAGTTGTGTGACCAGAGTTGCCCTGAACATTCACCATGTTGACTTTTTCACACTCTTCTTGTAAGTCATTGTTTTTCTCCTGCTTGAACTTCTCGGGTTGCCTCACTTTACAATCCTTCTCATTGGTGGCATTCTCATAACCATCTGTAGATGAATAAGTTGATTATCTTTTCATTTCAAAGTTTTGGTCATATCTTTCAAATACTTGACAACATTATTTTTCAAAAATAAGACGGCAACTTCTAATAACAAAATTTAATTTTGATCCATAGGCCTTGATTCTTTTGTTGCTTTTATTTTATTTTGCACTCAGTTATCTTTTTTTCATTGTTACAATACATGATAACCTGAAGTGAAGCTCCAAACATTAAGATCATCTCTAAATCATTAGCAAAATTATGCTGTTGTTATATCACAATACTTGTTTTCTCTTTGTGCATTTTCTTAATTGCCTTATTCTCGGCTTCTCTGAGTAGCACCATATTTCCATTTCAAACAGTGGCAAGGTTTTCTTAAAATGAAAACTGTCTAAATGCATTTATTAACTTGGTCGTTCTGTGACTGCAGCGAGTTTTCTACTGAATTAACTTGATAATGGTATGATGCCCTTGCACTGGCCCAATAATCAAGGAGCCCAAATCCTCACCACTAGCAACAGTGAGAGACATACACACTGGGAGAATGACAAGTACACACACAGTAAAGTGCAATTTCCCTTAAGAGCACACAGAGACCACAGTCAGTCTGGGGCTGGTTTCTCCCTCTTTCCTTAGATCTCCAATAAGACTCCCCACTAGCACAGCTATAGAACTGAGTCCTTAGCCAGGATTCCAAGCCAAGTTCTCCCAACACTCTCTCTGTCCAACCAGTGCTTTGCATCCCTGCCCAAGTAGCTCACACACACACACACACACACACACACACACACACACACACA
Source organism: Protopterus annectens (assembly GCF_019279795.1). Lineage (NCBI taxonomy): Eukaryota > Metazoa > Chordata > Ceratodontiformes > Protopteridae > Protopterus > Protopterus annectens. The sequence continues at coordinate 183,972,618 of NC_056750.1, read as the reverse complement.
CACACACACACACACACACAAAACACATTTTGAGATTTGATTTATACACAAACACACACCTGGGAAAGGCTGGCACAGGTTTACTAGCTATGCCTCCTTCTGCCCAGACTATAAGTTAGTTATCAGTGCCACCAGAACCCTTATCAGCTATTTTAAAGCTCTTATGAAATGGTGTCCAATCCTTCTGTGTAATATTACTATTAATCCAAATGGTAGTCTTTACCAAGCACCAGGCTACTGGAGTGTCCTGGACAGTGTCACCAAATACATATGCAAGTACTCTAAAAGCTTAAATATGTCTCACAAATATTAACTACAAAGATAGGTTTAAATATATTTAATAATAAATAATAAAAGAACAAGACAATACTCAATACATCAAAGCAGTCTAACTTCAGAGTTAAAAATCAAAGGAAATATTTTAAAACAACATTGCAGGACATTCTCAAATAAACACAGAAAACATCTAAACTAAACTTTTCTATATTCCTATCTATATCTAAAAGAGATACTATGCCCTACATCTTACTTACAGAACAACACACAGGTAGAAGTGCAGAAGGTGGTGATGAGTGGATTCTTCCTAGGTCCAAGACACAATAAAAAATGCACAGTCTCTCTCTGAGAGAGTTCTTAAATTAATATCAAATATTACTGCTGGGATAGCTTGGATGACATCACTCTTTGTCACCTAACTTCTGTTCCCAGGCTAAAACAGATACTAACAGAATTTAACATATCTGTGTGAGAAATACATATCTCTAAGATCTTTGATGTTGCTAGAAGACTTAAAACAATAAAATCATTACAAAACAATGCAGAAGGTACCCTAGTTCTAGACATCCTGTATTCTTGCTGCATTGAAGCTAACTTTTATAACACAATCATAAAGCAGTCTAATTCCTACTTATTTTCTTGAAGTTTTGCAAGTTAGCTCTGTAAGTTCCAGTTTCCACTATTAAAACATACATTTGCACAGGTATATATTTATATACATTTATGTTCTTTTCTAGAAGGCTACACTGTGGACACATCCTTAAAGCTTAGTACTGTACAAACCACACACTTCTGTACCAGTAGTTTAATATGCACATAAAATATAGCATATGAATCATATTGATATTCACAAATGACATATGATTATTTACAAAATTCCAGATAGCTGGGCTGGCAGTGTCTCCTTCTGTTACATTTCTATATAAATCATATTAATATTCTCAAATGACATTTAATTACTTACAAAATTCCAGCTAACTTGGATGTCAGTCTTTACCCTATGTCACAAACGGCATGGGTTATGGTCTCTTTCAGCACATCCTAAAAGTAAGCTTGCTCATGTTAAAGGGAGTATAGCTTTGTGTAGTTTATTGTGATTACTGCTGATGTGAGTTTCAGTTTTACTAAACATTTGTGATGCATGTTTATTCATCTCATATAAGTTATAGCTTATGTTTGGAATGACCATTAGCACCTCATTGTCTCTTTAACATGCTTTCATTGTCAGCTTTCACTGCTTGACATCTCTCTAGTTCATGTATATCAGGTATTTCCTGTGACATTTCTGAACTATTCTCAATCTCAGAGTTTCCTCTATTTTGTGGTATATTCACAACCTTCAAAATCAAATTAGCATTTTTTTCATTGGGATGCATGATTTCTGCAACTGCTGTACATTCATCTATGCTATTATTTTCTTTGAACAGACACATAATGTCCAAGGTATCAGTCTGTTTTGATAAACTGATATTTTTCTTCATGTGGTATGCTTTACTTATTAAGAGATTTTCAACTTCGGACTTATGGACTGATGTTTCTTTTACAGGAAGATTTTCTTTGTTTTCATTACAAAATGGAATAGCAATAACATTTCTTTTGTCACTTTTTCTTTTTACTCTTTTTTATGACTGCATTTACATACCTGTATGCTCTTCTCAGACAAAAAAGGAATGACATCTGACACAGGTGGTGAGTCTTGAAAAGGAATAACATCTGACACAGGTGGTGAGTCTTGAAGTAGAGCTTCTGTGACGGAACTATGATCAACTGTAAGAACTTTTGAGGCAATATGAACACAGTTAGATGGCAAGATCTTAAGAATGTTTCTGAAACTGCAGGAACTATGTTTTTCTGTTCTATAAAAGTATCAGCCTCTGTAATCTGAACCTTTGCATAAAGCTGATCAATTGTTTTGTATTGCATGCATACATTTTAAGGAACCATAAGGATTATACTGCTCCATCAGTGATCTAACAGTCAGGAGAGAATTTTAGCATTGTTCTTAGTTTTACCCTCTTTCAATATCTGTATTAAGATGGGTAAACGTTGTCTCTAGAACTTTGCTCATAGTTCAAGAAACAGCAACATGCTGTTCATACACCTTGTAGCACAACTTTCCAATTCTCTTTTCTCAGTCCTCTAACATTGCTGTCATTCTTGTTACATTTTTTTTTAATTCTTTATCTGCTGACTGAGTGTATTCAACTCTCCTTTAAAACATTTATCACTTCACATTCACATTGTATCAGACTATATTTTATCACTTCACATTCACATTGTATCAGAGTACATTGTTTTCCCCCAACAGCCTTATAGTAGAAACTTAGTCTAATTCCATTACTTAGTGAAACAGTTTATTTAGCCTTTTTACTGTCATGAGCAAATGTGCGTAAGCAGCTTTAAATTTTATTTTCATTCCCTGAGTTGTGTTTTTAACAACCCACTTTCCACTTTCAGACTCTGCTACATAATTTACAAATTAAGAGCAGTGTTATTAATGGTCTGAGAGTTCTGCATTAATTCTTCATCACTTTGTAAACATAGAGTGACAACCTGGGTCTAAGCCTGACTTTCCTTCTGTCATTCAAGCTCAACAGACCTAATTGCTTCTTTTCAAGTCAATACACAGTATTTTCCAGCTGTGTTATGTCTTCATTGTGTTTGGAACAAACACGGCCCATTTTCTGTTGGGCTCATTTAGCCTGACCTTTCTAGGGCTGCTCCAGTTTGTTCTGTAGCCTTTGACTTTAGCAAATGCATCTTCTACTTTCTACATTATTATTCCATTTTCTTTTCTTAAAGAAGCTAGACTCTACTGAGAGTCTTTGACTTCAGTTGCCATAGCATCCGTCTTTTTCCATATCTTCTCATTTTCTTTTTTGTGGTAACAAAACTTTGCTGGCTTTCAGTCTGTTTCAAAATTAAAGCCCTAACATCTTGATATGTGGTTGCTTTACTTCGTTCTATTTGCAAATTCACTGTTTGCTGTGCATCCACACTTGACTGCAGTCCTTGTTGTATTGTACTCAGAGTATGCTGCATTTCTGGTTAGATAACATTCATAATTCATGAAGAGGGCTAATTGCTTTAGCATTTGCCATGCATTATACTTTCTGAAAAAAATAATGCAATATTAGCTGCAACAGCACAGTGTAAATAATTTAATGCATAAATTGTTCTGTGGTTTAAAGTGTTCTACCTATATGCATTGGTCCTCTTACATTATGCCCTGGGTTATCATTAAAAAGGGTCTACTGGCTAGTTTACTTACCTGATTATAACTGAAGTAAATAAATAAATAAACAACTGAATGACTAATGTTTTTTTTATATTTGCCTAATTGTTTGCTGTTGTTGTCTATTTGTTTTTTGTTGTACAGCTAAACCTTGAAAAGGACCTTCTGTTTCTTTTTTTCTATATTCCAGTTGATTAACTTGCTACAGATGTTCAGGCATAAATCTCATAACTACCTGTTAATTCACAACCTTTCCAAACAAAATTCACCATGCTTGTTTCTGCACACCTTCTCCAAACAAAATTCACTAGTGCACCCTGTGGAAAGCTTACAAAATTACTTTTACACCCTAAATCAATGGCTAACTAATTACCAATTACTCAAAAACAGGAGTTATGACACTTGGTACACAACAGAAATATCTACTCCTCTAAACCCCTTATATTTTTCACACCTGAAAGCACTCCGCTAGCTATAGCTGAACAACACAGATGCCTGGGGTTTATTCTGGATCTCACTCTCCTCTTAAACTCCCATACTGAAACTTCTATAAAAAGGTAACTTAATGCCAGCTATGTTATTTCTATCCATCTCATCCCTGAGGCGGGAATTCTACTGGATAACTAAGTATGCATTACCCACCCTTACTCTCCACGTATCCCATAATACAGAATTGATTCATGCCACTAGGAATGCTGCATGTAGATTCATTAACATCTACCCTAAGCAACAAGAGCACCATGCACCACATGGCAAAATGTCAGCGCTTTGTAACACCTGCCAGATCCTCTCTCCTACTCTCTCCACTATCTTACAAATTCACCATCACCATTACTACTAGACCATTACAAGCTGCATACTACAAATCAAATACATGCTTTACTCGCTCAACAGTGAAGAGAATAATATTCTAATGTGTCTTTCCACCTTTCAACCTGGTGCTTGGAGAAAGAGGTTTCTATAAAAACATACCACCAAACTGGAATAATCAACTGTAAAATATCTAGCAAATCGCATGTTACAGGACCCTCTAAATTAAAAATATTGACCACCTAAAAGAGGCATACAGATGCTCTTGTGATACTAAGAAGGTTAAATCTAATTTGGTCTTCCACCATCTAACAAAAGTCAACCATAAATTCTACCCATGTAAATATGTACATGTCTCCATATTCATCACTGTAAAAATATTCTCTGTGTTTAACAGTTTCATATATGTGTTCTTATATGTGGTTTGTGGAAAAAAAATGGTGCAGGGATCAGCCCACCTTCCCAGTTAACAAATGTCAAATTAATACAAAACAAAAAATAAATTAATCCAAGATTCATAGTTCTCACAGGTCCTCCGTGATACAGGTTATCTTAAAGCAAAGGTACAAGGCTAAGGCCCTTCCCAGGCTCAGCTTAAAGCCCTGCATGCAAGCACTTCCAAAATGTACATTCCCTAGGTTATCCTCGACTGTGTTCTTCCATCTACTTTTCCAATATTCTTCCAGTAGCGGAACTAATTTCCTGGTTTGCTACTTCTAGACATCCACCATACATGCAGCTGTAATTGTCAAATAAAAGTTTGCTATAATCTAGCTAACTACTGTGAGAATATTTCCACATTCCATACTGCAGTGCACGTATAGGCACCTTACACATTTTAAAGGCACATTACTCATTTTAAAGGCACACTGCACATGTTAAAGGCACACTACCCATTTTAAAGGCACACTGCACATTCTCCAGCCAACAGGTTATAACTTCCCCACTCCCAGCATATAATCAGGGGTTTGGAATGATAAGGATAGTCTGATGGCACTGGACAACCCATCAGCCTTTCTGTTAGCTATCCAGGTCTGCAGGCATACTGAAAGGGTTTGAATGACAGTGTCCACTAGCACGGCTTTTTATTGCCATCAGACTGCCTGCTGTAAAAGGGGCAATCACTGTTACTAACGTGAAATGCCTGCCTAACCAACAGTATGACAAGGAACAGAAATATCACTTTATTGCTAAATAGCTGAGCATCTCCTTTCTGTATTATTCAGCCTCCTACTCATATAACACACAGGATGCTCTTCACCATGAATTTTGGGCTAGGACTGCCCTAAATCTACCTATGACACACTAGTATATAAGGAAACCTCTTTATTAAACTTAGGTGTTATTGGCACAGATTCACAGTATGGGTTTCTTTTTCATTCTTTAAATGCCTCAAGTGATCATTGCAAGTTGGCAGGAGTTTATTTATTTGTGAGATCTGTCAAAGGACAAGCAGTGGTCACACAACTAGGCAAAAACTTTCACTAGTACTTAACCTAAGAGACATCTTCATTTATCTCTTAGTAAAGAGTACAGGCCTGATCTTTGCAACTTTGTTTTCTAGCTGGAGTATTACCACCCCTCTTCTTACAACTTACCCTGAGTACTTGGCTTTTATGGATTCTAACACAGTCTGCACTTTAGGTAAGTGAGATTACTAATTCTCTGCTTGACTCTTGGTATGTTGCCACATATCAGGTATGAAGGTTCAATACTTTATCCATCAACCTGTAAAAGGTGGCCTGGGCTCCATGTAGATCAGATGGTCAAACTGTGTACTAAAATAGACCTTCACATGTTACAAGAGCTGATTTTTATTTGCAGAATGGACAAGTAGTATCTGTCAGCATCTTTTTCATTAAGTCCGGTGTTATCATACAGCCGTCATTCCCTACCTTCTCTATTAACTCTTCAATTCTGGGTATGGGGAGCTTTCAAACTCCAAAATACTATTCAGTTTCTTAAAGTCATTACAGAAGCTAAAAGTAACATCAGGTTTAGGGACACTTTGTGACTCTTTTAGCATTCCACGTTTGACCATTTCTGAACTTCTTGACTCACTGTTTTTGAGAGTCTTGGGCTCTGTAAAGTCTCAGTCCAACCTCGTTCCCAAGGTTACCTTTATATCTTGCTTAATTAATTTAGTTGTCACATGTATATCTGAGAAAGCTCCATTCTTTTATTTCTTGATAAAAATACCTCATCTCCTGCTTTTGTACTTTTAGCACAGATTCCTTTGTCTACACTTCAGGTCCTTGTCATTGAAAGAAGTAGATAATTGTAAGCTCTGTTCTCAATTATCTACTTCTTCCAATGACTTATACATACTAATGTGATAAATGGATTCTTTCCTTCACTTTCCTGACTGCTTAATTTTATATTGAACTCTGTTTATTCTTTTTTTTTACCTCATTTAGCCCCTTTCATTCTTCACCTCAAATGGCCCCTGTCATTTTGACAGAAATGTGTTTTCTGTGGTTGTTGGAGCATTAACACCAGTTTCTCAACACTTGGGTTAATTTTTATAACCTCACTTCTGCATTCCATGGGCTTTCTGTTTGTGCTCCATTACCAGTTTTACTTCTCACAGCTTTTGTCATCTGCATCACCAAAGTCACCATTTTTCCACAGCAAAGATCTAGGTGCTTTATTAAAAATCTCAAGTAATGCAGCAGTCATTGGATTGCTGAGTGATGTTTTCACCTGTTTGATTTTAAAGCACTGACATAACTGGTGCAGTACCCTTGACATAAAAATAGAGCCTTTGTTAGTAAGTTTCTCTTTAGCGGTATCCACTCTGCAGAATAGCAGTACTAATTCCCTGTCTTAGCACTACCTGTATGTATTAGCATCACTTTTGAAAATCTGGTAGCATAAATTCCTTATGACTACATAACAATACTCATTCCTTTACTAATGGTCCCATATTTTCTGTAGTACAGTAAACTCTCAGTTGACAGGAACTCAAACAACCAGAAATAAATTGAATAAATACTGTACAATTTTCATGTGTTGCACTTTTTGTCTCCCCGCCCCCCTACCCCACAGAAACATAACTTACATTTTTAGAGCTTTAGAGTTTTAAAAAGGAAGATAGGAATAAATTATCTGTCTCTGCAACCTAACAGCAAGTCAAACCAAACAAATAGTATAGGGTACAGTATTAGTCAGGCCTATTTTTAATAGTAACTCTCAAGCAACCAGAAACTACAGTGATGCGGGTTCTACCAATCCCCATGGGTGCCGGTTAACTAAAGGTTTAATGTAGTAAATTTAAATTGTACCAATATGATAGGCACTGGGATCAACACACTTTTTATATCCAGACTGGGAGCTCTTTACTGGCATTCTAGTGAAGAAGAATAAAAAAAATTGTCTTTACTATGCCAGGCCAGTAAAATCTTGCAATAAAATAATGTTGCTTTAGTTTTGTTCATCTACAGATTACCTTAGAACATGATACAATGGACTGGATTTACTATTAGTACCCAGCAAAATTTTGCACAAGTAAATGATTGAAAATGTTTTTTTCCCATTCTTTACTTATTCTATATAATACGGCATCTTTTCCTTCAAAATGGGGGTAAAAATTAATGGGACTTTGTCACTCCTTGTAACTTTCATTATATTATCGCTATTTCCCTACTTAAAGTTTCATCTTCCCATTGTGGCTTTTTAAAGCTGATTTGGCTTATCTGTAAGTTTATTAACTCAATGTCAATTTCTTCAGGTAACTTGTCTAGAGATAGACAGTGTAGATTCTTTCAACAGTGAGTATTGGAACCATTGCTTATTTGATATTTTCCTCTGCAAAGAGTAGTTCTAAACAAAAAAAAAACAACTTTTCATTTACTTTCTTTGCTATCCACACAGGCTTCACGAGTGGCTTCTTTATTTTGTGGTCACTCTCCATCTAATGTAATGTAGGTGGATATAACTCCCTCACTTTCTTTTCTTTCCTGATATTGCTCCCCACACTACAAGGGGTATACCATTACAAAATGTATCAATAGCTTTACTTTATTTCTTGGTTTACAGAATCTTGGTGTTTTTGAGTTCATCTTCAG